>NW_021319581.1:27974-51380 GCF_001605985.2 Dendrobium catenatum
AAATATTTAATAATTTATAAAAAGAGAGTCTATAAGTTTTTATAATGATAAATTTTTCATATATGTCGAAATTTCAAGATAGGCCTCTACTCTCTACATGAGAGGGGAGGGAGCATGAAGCCAGAACCTGAATTTTAGCTTAAGATTCATGAGAGCTTCAAAACTCTAAAGATCCTAGAGCACCACTAGGCATCATTATCAGGCCACCATCTTGATTACCACTGTCAATCCTTCATAAATCGACTACTATAGTCCCTCAACCTTCATTAACGGTTGACTACAACCCTTTGATCTCTTTTGCTTGCCAACTATAGTCATCTGAAAATCATCACCTAACTATGGTCTTCCATCCACAGTTACCTGACTATGGTTCAAGAACCATTGTCATCTTACTCTAATCCTTGAATCACTGTTGTTTAACAACTATATTCCTTAACCAACGTCACCCGACTATGGTCTTCAAATCCCTGTTGCTTACCTACACCCCTTCGACCTCCATCATGCATTGAGTATGGTTCTCGGTCCACCATCGCCCAACTAGGGTCTCCGAACACTATCACCTAACTAAGACTTTGGACTACCATCACCTGACTACATTCCTTCTATCATCGTCACATAGCTACGGTCTTTTGATAACCGTCACACTATTGTGGTCTTCCGACCACCATCACCGACTATGGGCTTTTGTCCACCATCACTTGACTATGGTATATTGACAATCATCGTGTGACTATGATTATTTTGACCTTCGTTGCTCGTCGACTAAGACCACCCCCATCTGTCGACTACGACCCTTTGACTATTGTTATGGTATATTCGATTTTGGGGGTGTAAAAATTAGGTTTAGGTCAAACCTATTATTAGCCAGCTACTATTTGACACAACACAAATCCGACACATTTTTGTAGACGGGTCAGAAATGTCAACCTGAACCCAATCTGTATCAGGGTTTTTTGTTGACTCAACCTGACACGAAACTAACTTTACCTCACCTTTGAAGCAGGTGAATACGATTGAGCGGAACGTCGAGCTATCATGACTTCCGACCATTAGGTTGCGCGAAGCAAAACCTAAGCCTTGGTGGTGTTGTCGACATGCATCCTTGTCTGCATTACAGGATGTAGCCCTTGCGGGTGTGCATGTCTTGTGTAAGCATTGTCGACTTGCACCATTATAACCCTTGCCTCAGTTGCGTACAGACATTTCGCCTGCGACCTTGCGGGAGCCGGGAGAAGCCTTGCGGCTTGCGGGCGTACACAAATCGCTAAATATGACAAATCGATCGCATGTGAGCTGGAGTGGACTGTGCCTGGGCGTTGGGTTCGGGTCAGAGCTGAGTCACTTTCGGGTTAGCAAGTTGACTCGAACCCGACCCGATTTTTCAAATCGTCAAATCTTAGAACCCGAACCTGACCCTTTTGTCAAACTGGTTGACCTTAATCCAGAAATTTTAGGTCGGATTCGAGTTGGGTTTTCATGTTATGTCAAATATTGACACCCCTACTTTCGTCGACTATTGCTCGCTGACTACGATACTCAGACCATCGTTGCCCGATGACCACAATTCTTCGATCATTATCGCCCAACTTTATCTTTGGACCAACTTTGCTCGCCTCGTCTATGGTCCTATGAACTCCGTTGCTCATTGACTATGCTCCTCAGACAATTGTATTCCAATTACAACACTTTGAAAATAAATGCCAAACTATGGTTTACGGACCACCGTCGCCTGACTACGGTCCTCTAACCATCCTCATCTGACTAGGTTCTCTGACCATGATTACCCAACTACGATCCTCTGGCCACCATTACCCAATTACAATTCTTTGAAAATCGTAGTGTGGTTACGGTCCATTGACTGGCTACAATCCATAGACTTACAATCTCTTGACTAGTGTATCTTGGCTACTGTAATGACTACCAACTTCATTACCTACCATCACCAAGATGCCATCACACATTATCACTTATAAGATTGTGCATGATGTTAACATCAACTATGACTCCTAACTTTAGCAATTAAATTTATGATGGATTCAAACCAAAAGGCTCTCCAACTTCAATAATATAATATGTACTTTATCAATTCTTTACCCCAAGTAAGGGTTTCACTTGTAACCAAATATAAATATTTATGGAATCATTTTAAATAGGTTAAACCTCATGGTTTTTTTTTTCTTTTTTGGGTTCTCCACATAAAAACTATTCTCTATTTCTTGGGCCTTTCTCTTTCTTATCTATGTGTGTACTAGGTCTTCATGCAAAATTATGACATTTAAACTCTCTATATCTTCACCGTTGCAAATGTTCTGACTTATAATAGATATATATTTTTTTAATTTTAAATTTAAAATAAATAAAATTTAGGAAGAAAAGATTGTATTTATTTATTTTGGTATGTATTTATTTGTTTATGAAGAAAACATTGTGATCTATAAATGGTTTTGGTTAATCCAATTATTTGCCCATTTAATTGAACTAAAATACCGTTAATAATGTATAAAATTATCCGTGAAAGCAGAAGTGAAAAATATCCAGAATTATTCTCCATTTTTTATTAAAAAAATGCAACTGAACTCAACACCTCGGCTGATTACAAATCTATCTTCATTTCAGCTGGATTCTCTGCTTGAACCGCCTAACGGTCTCGACTCAATAAGGTCAGCCATAGTTATTTTTATCAAGAAAAAGTCCAGCCCTACCCATCCAATAGAAAAATTATTAGGCGCGGAGTGCACACCGTCCGCACATGTACTAGGTACCTAGCGGTACTCAGCGGTACCCAACAGTACCGAGCGCGGGTACTGCTAGATACCCAATACTTGTACGGACGGTTCTCTCCATCTGCACTCCGCACCTAATAATCTCTCCATCCAAAAAGCCGCTAAAAGGCCTTGCCCAAACTGGGCTCTAGGCCTCCTACGCTACCATATGGCCGGTTCGGTCCTGTTCTTCGCCTAATATTAAACAATTATCCAGCCTGAGAGTGTTGACTCATTATATTCCTGCCAACATGACTTTTTTAACTTTAGCAGTAATAAGAAAAAAGTTGAACAATAAGAAGTAAAACAACATAAACTCATTCAGCAGAAAGCTCCACCAGCTAAAATACATAGAGTGCGAATCTAATCTAATCTCACATAGTATAAAATAGCTAAATTGATAAAACTCCCTAATTCTATGAACCAGTAAGGTGAATATGGATGTAAGTGAGTAAAGCTGACTCATGAGCGTTTATTTAACCCAATTGTTTAAGTCTTTGCACTATTTTATTTCTACACGTATTTTGCCAAGAGAAAAATATTAGTAAGATGAACAAGTATAGAGCCTTATTTTAATTATGCTATTCAATTGTTCACTCCATTCATGTGGGAAAGTTATTTATTCTTCCTTGTTGTTTATTATTAGGGGTATTATGTCTATTGTATTAGGTCATCCCTCTCTTATTTATTCCCTTTGTGTTGTTGTACTGTGAGAGATGATTCTGGTGAGTAGCAACTATTTGCCATTTCTTCTTTGTCCAAAAAGAAAAAAAGTAGAACAATTTAAGAAGAATGAAGATGAGGATGAGGAAGGAGAACCTTATCAGCCTAAAATAGTAAGTCAGCTCATTAGTAGTAGGTCGAGTGAAAGGACCTAGAAAAAAATAGGAGAGCAGGTGACATATTTGAGAGTATTGCTAACTTTTTTTGTAGAGATTAGGGAAAAGTAGACCAATTATTCAGATATGTAGGCTCATTATTAACACTTCACTTTTGAGTTCAATGAAGCTATAGTGGGACTATTTAGGCGGAGCCCATTTATAGAAAATTCAGATCAGCTTGATTTTCTAACCGCTACTATTTATGATCCTTTTGTTTGGCACCCTTCTATGTATGATGATGATGTGAAGGAGGAGAAGGATATATACTCTTATTGACATTATTTTTCTTTGTTACATTGGTTATTTTTGAGATAGATAGATAGATATATTAGTTGTATACATGAATTAACATCGTAAAGTATAAATAGTTCAAAACTGAATAAGTTCGTCTGATATGATTCGTAAGAACTCATTTTGTACACTATGAATCATCTGTACAAACCATATATAGTACAGTACAAACTATTAAACAAATCATGCTTCCTATGACATGAAAGTGGACGATCTCATTTCATACTCTAGACATCATTTGTATAAACCCAATATCATACAGTATGAATAGTTCAAAATTTTATATGTTCATATAGGATGAACTGGTATGCACCCATTTCATACTCTGGACATCATCTGTATGAATCTTACTTTGTAAAATATGATCAGTTAAAAAAATGGTGAGTTCATTCAGGATAAACTGGTATGTATCTATTTCATACTCTATATGTCGTATGTATGAATACAATTTCATACAGTATAAAAAGTACAAAACTTTTCGGGCATGATTTGCTTAACTTCTTTATGGAGTGACATTGTCAAATCATCTAGTATGATTTAAAAATTATACAGTATGATTAGTTTTAAAAAAAATTAAAATTTTTACTCACTCCCCTAGTATGTGTGTGCATGATTACCTAATTACAACCACACTCTCTCATACTAAAAAAAAAAAGTATAGACTTCAATTACAAGAAATCCTAATCAAATCTAACTTAAAGTCTTCGGCACTCTCGAGTATGATTTTCTTGAAATGTGAATACACACAAATAACACAAATAAAATATATTGAATGTATGTTAGGAGAAATAGTAATCAACACAATAATATTTTGGTATAATTAAAAACTCACATGATATAAAAAAATTATATTCTTGAAATCTAGGTTACAATAATCTCCCACTTTTTTATGATGACAAAATAATTATTATTTAAGTTAACACTAAAGCAAGTTTTCTCCTAAGATCCTCCTTAATGAATGATCAATTTAAAAATAAGGGATTCGAATGAAAATTAAAATCATAGTAACAAAAAAAATCCAAAAACAAACCTAAACAAAAATAAATAAAAAACAACTAAACACACACAATAAACATATCACAACACATACTTAAGACATATCACAATAATCATACACACATACATCAAACAACATCAAAAAATACATCAAATAACTAATACATCAAACAATAACCAATGACTTCCCCTTTTGACAACAATAAAAAGGGAAGTACTTCATTAAATGATAAATTTCTATGAATAAATTAAATAGAAGAAGAAGAAGAAGATTTTAAATTAATTATAAATACAACATTAACATCCTAATGCTAAATATATAATCTCAAATTTTAAATCAAAGAAGAATTAAGATAAGAAGAGTCAACCAAGTTCACTATTCGTTCTAGACAAATTAAATAAAAATAATTATTACAACAATGATGAAATAAAGATTAATTAGTTTTTAATTCAATAGTGAAGATTATTGTCGGTTATATGTATTTATATAAGAGATAAAATGATAAAGGAAAAAACAATATGACTTTTTCAATTGGTGATATTGTGCATATTTTTAATTAATTGTGACACACTTTGTGCATCTTTTTAGTTTGGACTAATTTTGTGCCTTTTTTTATTTTTGCAAATAATATGCATCTTTTTAAATGATTTGCACATTTTGAGCATCTTTTTAAGTCTAGCATGATTTATGCATCTTTTTACATTTTCGATCTTTTCAGTATCAATAAATTTTAAAAGTAAATTCAATAATTAACAGAAATAAAGACATTGAAAAAAAATTTAAATTAAGATAATTATTTTATAATAATTATAGCTAAGTAATATTTGCCTATAAGAATATGAATTGATCTTCTAATCAATATTCAATCATAATTTAATTTAAAATTTTGAGAGATCAAATTTTGCAAGAAAATTAATTTATAAATAAAATAATTTAAAATTTCATTCTAGAGATCAACTATAAATGATTTATTTCTAAAATCTTAACCAATTCAAAAAGAATAATTTCAATTCAGGTTAAAATATTATTCCATTTAACATTTGAAAAACATACAAACATTACATTATATTAGAAACTAAAGAACCATAACATGAAGAAACCAACATATGAAATCACAAGAAAACATCTCAATAATAAGTACAAAAATCTCAATAATAAGTACAATGCAAAAGTAACAACTAAAATCTTGAGGGGCCTTGGTCTGGAGGTGGTTGAGGGGTGAACATCGTAAAGTAACTACTGATTGTAGCTATATTAGTGTTGTCCAAGTCAATCTAACCTTGGATCCACCACATGTCCTTGTTATACCTCATATCTTGTTGGTTTAGGTGATTCTCAATTTGATTAAAATGTTGATCAAAATGAGATTCTAGTTTGTCAAAATGCTGCACCATTTCTTGATAGAAATTCTGATCGGGTCTAGGTGCAGGTGTAGGTGCTGGAGCAAGGAATCCTTCTCCCTCTAAATCTTCTCCATCAAATCCTTGATCCGGACCAAAAAGTGCATAAAAAGAGGCATTGATAAACTAAATGGGAAGTTAAGTGAGTGGATCAGGATAGATTAGGTTATAAAATGTAGGCAACTAAGTTTCATAAGGCCACATTTTTCTTCCTCGTATTATGAGGAAGTCCAATATAACAAAGTTTATAGATAAAGTCCATGATTAGTTGGGCTTCATTAATAGGAGTGTTGGTCATTATAAGGTATGTAATAGTAGACAAAAGAGGAGTCAAATTGTTATAATCACCAGCTTTAGAAATAATAGAAGTTCTAAAGATATGTTGGATGATCCTGGCATTCTAGTTAAGGGTATACACACGAGAAAGATGATTTACTTATGGAACACCTCTAAGAGTTTGGCTAATTTCAGACCAATCAAAATTAGCTCTAGATGTCATGGTGTGTGCCGTAACTCCTTGGGTTCTGAGATGAAATAAGTTGCCTAAATCTTCCTTAGTTATTTGTACTCTATGCTTAAAGACATATGATGTCAACCTAGTGTGATCGTCATTCGCTTTCATGTTTGCAAGAAAAAAATTGGAAGGTTTATGGATGATAGGCATAGATCAAAGTGAGGATAAAAATAATTGAGTCGAGGTGAAAAGAGGCATAACAGAGAAGTTTATGTCATTTTGAATAAGGAGACAAGAGGGGTAATCTTGGCTCAACCAAAAAATTTGTAGGCTTTCTCATTTTCCTTTGAAAGAAAGTTCTTGTCTCTACGAGAGTGAGAGGATAAGCCCTTGGAAGTTCATAGATGTTTGCTATTGCTGGCCATTCTTAATGCTTGGACTTAAGATGGCTTGAGATTGAATATGATTGTGAAAGAAAACTTATGACCATCTTTCAATTTAAAGAAAAATGACATATCTTATAATACAAAATTATGTTCATACATATAATTTTAAAATTATACATGACAAAAAAATTTGTACATATGAATGGAAATGGCCAAAAATGAAATGACTTTTTATAAAATGCCATTCTGGAGGAGTCATTTTGAACTAGCTTTTTGACCATATGATCATCCAGATAGACACCTATTCATCTGGGATGATCAGAATATAATGATCATTTCTGACTGTTAGGTTTGTCCATATGAGAAACTAAAAATAGGATCATATAAATGAAATATGATTTTGTACGTATGATCTGTGATCAATAACTTTTAGAAAACCATCCCCAATCGTATAAACAAAAAATTAATGATTATACATATTATGATGACATTGTATAATACGATATGCATTAAAAATTTTAGTCTTACATGCTCAACTCAAAAAATACCATGTACATGCTACAAAATTTATAAAGTATACAAATGTTCATACTGCATGAAAGGAAAATAAAGTCAGGACATGATAAGTAAAACTCTATTAAAAATAATTCACATAAGATCTATGACAAACATCAATGAAAATAAAAGTAAAATTCAATACTAACACAAGAAAAAAAAAAAACTAAAGAAATAAAAGAACACACAAACAAACAAACCCTAACAAAATAAATAAAGAAAAAAACAAACACATAAATACAATACAAACTCAATTTGCAAAATTTTAATTTTAAGCATTAAAATTAAACACAAATAATCTAGTTCTTAAGGTGCTAAATATTTTAAAAGCAAGTGGTTTTATGAAAATGTTTGCAAGTTGATTCTCAGTAGCAACATGATGTAATTCAATTTCTCCTTTAGCCACATGATCTCAAATGAAATGATACTTAAAATTAATATGCTTAGTTATAGAATATTGAATAGGTTTATTTAAAATGCATATGATGCTTTTATTGTCACAGAAAATTAGAATAGTGCCAATTAAAAATCTAAAGTTAATATGTTGTTATTTTAACCAAAGAACTTAGGCCACACAACTACCTAGGGAAATATATTTTGCTTTACTAGTAGAAAAGGCTACTAAATTCTATTTTATGCTATACCAAGAAACTAAAGAGTTTTCTATAAATTGACAAGTTCTATAAGTGCTTTTATAATCAACCCTATATCCTGCAAAATCTGAATCAGAATATCAAATAATTTTAAATAAAGAGTTGTACTTAGGATATAAAATCCCTAAATTTTGAGTTCCCAAAAGATATCTTAAAATTCTCTTTGTAGTAGTCAGATATGATTCCTTTGGATCAAGTTGAAATCTTTCACATAAAAAAATGCTAAATATGATATCTGGTATACTAGTAGTCAAGTAAAATAATGATCTAATTATTTCTCTATTTTTTTTATCAATAGATTTTTCCTTAGAGTCCTTATCTAATTGCACTGAGGAACTAATTGGTGTACTCACTAGTTAGTATTATCCATTTCATATTTCTTGTGGAAGTCCTTAATATACCTTAACTGGCTAAGAAATATTCTTTCCATAATTTTCTTTATGCTAAAACCAAGAAAGTAACTCAAGTCTCCCATTAAACTTATTTTAAATTCACTACTCATTATTTTTTAAAAATCCTCACAAAGATTTTTTTTGGAGGATCCAAACAATATATCATCAACATATGTTTGAATAATAAGTATATCATCACCTACTCTTTTTAATAAGTGAGTAGTGTCCACACTTCCTTTAACAAATGACCTTTCTAGTAGGAAAGTGCTTAACCTCTCATACCAAGCCCTAGGTTCCTATATTAATCCATATAATGCCTTTTTCAATTTAAACACATGATTAAAGACTTTTAAAATTTCAAAAACTAGAGGTTGATCAACATAAACATCATCTTGTATCACTCCATTAATAAAGACACTCTTAACATCCATTTGAAATAATTTAAAACTTTTAAAATAGGAAAAGGCTAGTAATACCCTTATCTCTTCAAGTCTGGCTACAAGAGAAAAAGTTTCTTCAAAATCAATTCCTTCAATTTGATTATACCCCTTGGACACCATTCTTATCTTATTTCTAATCATAACACTTGAATCATTCATTTTATTTTTGAACACTTAGTTCTAACAACACTTTGATCCTTCGGCCTTTCAATCAATTCCCAAACATTATTTCTAACAAATTGATTTAATTTCTCTTGCAAGGCTAAATTCTAAAATTTATCAGAAAGTGCTTGATTTATATTAATGGGTTTAATCATTGATATAAAGGTATAATAGTTCACTTATTTGCTAAGTCCATGCCTAATTCTAACACCCTCACTCAGTTCAGCTAAAATCAATTCTTTAGGGCAACTCTTAAAAAAATTCTATTCTCTAGGCAAAGTGTTTTCTGATCCAACATTCTCATCCAATTTTATCTTTTTAATTCTTTTAGAGATATCTTCAATATGTTCTTCTTCCAACCTTGGCTCTTTCAAAATATTATATTCATAAAAAAACTATATGTGTGATCTCCTAAACTACCAAAGTTTACTTATTAAAAATTTTATAAGATTTGCCAACACTATAATATCCAAAAAATATTTCTTCACCAAATTTAGGATCAAATTTTCCTAAAGGAGTTTTACTATTATAATGAACGAACATCTTATTTCCAAAAATATATAAATGTGAAAGATTAGGTGTTCTCATTTTAAGAAGTTCATAGGGTGCCTTATTCAACATGGATCTAATGTTTATCTTATTCATAACATAATAAGCCTTACTAACCACTTTAGTTTAAAAATATTTCAGAAGTGAATATTCAGCCAACATAACTCTAGCAGCTTCTATCAAAGTTCTAATTTTTTCTTTTGATAACCCCATTCTGTTGAGGGGTCCTAGTTGTAATCAATTTCTTGCTATGTACAAAAATCTTTAATTTTTTTTTTATTTTCAAACCCTCCTCCATAATCACTTTGAATAGATAAAATTTCATACCCTAACTTTCTTTGAATTCAATTAAAAATTTTCTAAATTCATTAAATGATTCACTCTAATGAGATAAGATTTGACTCAAGTGAATCTTAAAAAATCATTGACGATCATATATCCAAAAACTTTACCTCTTAGACTTACAGTGCTAACTGGTCCAAAAAGATACATGTGAATGATTTCTAATGGTTTGTTAGTTCTAAGATCTTTAATTGAATGAAAGGAGGACTTCACTTATTTTTTTAATTGACATACATCACACAGGTGATCCTTGGTGAATTATACTTTGGGCATCCCTCTAACTAATTCTTTCTAGGTAATCTTCCTATAATTTTACATGCTTACATAACAAAATCTTCTTTGCCATAACCATGATTCATCAGTTATTATTTTAATATAAAAAGCATTAGAAAATTTTATAAAATTTAAATTAAGCTTGTTTATATTAATTACCATATTTCCATGTAACACATCAATTCCATTTTAGCTTATTATGTAGCTTGTAGGAAAAAAAATTTAAAATTATAACCCTTATCACAAAGCTGACTAATACTAAATAAGTTATGTTTTAAGCCTTCAACCAATAACACATTCTCAATAAATAAATTATTCTTGTTTCTAATCATACCTATATCTACCACTTTCCTTATGGTATTATCTCCCAGTGTCACTTTGCTTATATTCCTAGCTTCTAGTGATATGAATTAAGTTATGTCACCAGTCATATGCTTCAATCATCCATTGTCCAGGTACCAAATGATCTCACAATGACTTATATGAAAGCGTTTCTATAAAATGAACAAATGTTAGACTTGGAAACACAAATAAGTTTTTGTTATCCTCTTATCAATAATAATATAGATGCAAGTTTGATATGCTGTGATTTATGCATCTTAGGTCTCCGTACTAGATGTATTCTACTGTAAATCATGCAAGTGTGAGAAATATGACCAATCATTCCAAACAAAAAATATTTCACAATAGAAAAATGATTTATCAATCTATATGAGTTATAATAACTTTTCCTAGGTTTTGAAATTATACACTTCTGATCAGAATTATAAAATTATTCAAGTGTAGGGGATTTCTTACCTACCTTAATGACATTCAATTTTTCTACAAGATATGAGATTGTATTTTTTATAATCAAATTATCAAATTTCACTCATGTTCCCTTTGATCTGATTCAGCCATAAACACTTTAAAATCATTTTCAAGTTTGGTATGAGATATTATTAAAATCATCAAACTTAAACAATAATGCCATATAGTTGCTATCTATTAAATAGTGATCATTCCTAAGGATTTCATGCTCTTTTTATAAATTTAAAAATTCAACGTTCAACTTAGCATGCGTCTTTTTCAATTTCCTATATGCAGTTTGGATTTTCTCAGAAATTTTAAATAACTCATCATAAGATAAATCACATATCTACTCTTAATCAAAGTGATCAAGTTTGTCTACTATTAAGCACAAGTTTGTGACTTCCTCCTGTAAGTCTATTTTTGATGAATCGAATGCTCAGTCTGCCTAGAATGCTCTCTATAGTCTTTTCTTGCCCTTTCGAACTTTGATTTTCTTAACTTTCTCCTTGCTTGGATTAGATTTGAGATTTAGAAAATCAAATTTAATATGTTCAGGCTTCATTCATTCATAACAAATTATGTCATTAGTAGCTTTTGCATTTTTTATAGAACTTACCCTTATTCCACTACTGATGTCTCCATTATTTTCTTCTAAGGAAACTTTTGAATTGCCTCATCATGAGTGCAATATCAACTTCATCCTCAAGTTATGATTGATCACTTTCCAAGTTATTCACTTTCAACGCAATATTTTTCTCCTTCTGCTTGTCACCTGTATCAATCTATCTTTCTCCTAAGTAATAGTGATCCAAGTAGATTGTCAATATAATAAACAATTAGGTCTTTTGATTAATTATCGCAGTTATCTTTGTATCATAAGTTATAGGTAAATAACATAAAATTTTATTAACTTTTTTAGAGTTCGTTAGTTCTCTATCTAAAGCATGCAATGAAGTGACTATCTAAGTAAAATAAGTATGCATGACAGTGATTGATTCATTTGGTTTCATGAAAAATGTTCATAGTCGTGTAATTGAATGTTCAATCTGGGCTATTTCACTTCATTAGTTCCTTCATACATTATTCAAAGTCTATCCCAAATTCCTTTTTCAAGTATTGCACTATACCAAAGTGACTCTCCTTTTGCTCCCACAACAAGGCAAAGAAACCCTTCCAATGACCTCTCTTCCACCTACCCCAGTGCGGTAGAGTACATATATCCTTTCTCACTCTCCTCATACTGGCTGAGTGCCAATTTCCTTTCTCACCCTCCTAATGATGGCAGAGTACTGCCATCCTTTCTCACCCTACTAGTGATGGCTGAGTAGCAACATCCTTTATCACCCTCTTGGTGATGGTAATACCGAAGTCTTTTCTCTCCCTCTGGTATCAAACAATTTGAACTGTTTAAATAAATCATGCTTCATATGATATGAATGTGGATGATCCCATTTTGTACTTTGGATGTCGTTTATACAAACCCAATATCATATAATATAAATAACTCAGAAATTTATGTGTTCATATGGGATAAATTAGTACACACCTATTTCATATACTAGACATCATCTGTATGAACCTTACTTCGTACATTATGATCAGTTTAAAAAATGGTGAGTTCATTCTGGACAAACTGGTATGTATCCATATTTTACTCTAGATGTTATCTATACGAATACAATTTTGCATAGTATGAATAATATAAAATTTTCTTGGCATGATTTACTTAACTTCTTTCTAGAGTGGCTATGTCTAATCGTCCAGTATGATTTAAAAATCATACAATATGATTGGTTTTAAAAAAAATTAAGTTTTGACTCACTCTTCTAGTGTGTGTGTGCATGATTATCCAATTATAATCACACTCTCTAAGACTAAAAAAAAGAAAAAAGTATAGACTTAAATTTACAAGAAATTATAATCAAATATATATTGAAGTCTTTGTTAGTCTGGAGCATAATTTTCCTGAAATATTAGTATGCATAAATAATAGAAACAAAACATATCCAATGTATGTTAGGAGAAATAATAATCAACACAATAATATTTTGGTATCATAAAAAATTCACATGATATAAAAAAAAATAGTTTTGAAATCTAGGTTGCTACAATATGCATTGGGTATTATGGTGATTTTTCCTACAAATGATGCATGCATATTCCTACAAGAGATTAATATCTTTATTGATTTATTTTTGCAGTGGATTACATGATACTAAGATGTGGTTATATTACTTGTTAGTGCATCGTCATGGATTGATCTATCACATTTTCTTGAACCTTATGGGAATGCTCCTACATTTTGCCAGGGGTATGCCATGATGCTCCGACTCACCACAATCAAGTATAATTTGTGTAACTTATAAAGACCAACTCATTGTGTGGTGAATGATTACACTAAGCACACACATGACTGCTCTTTTACTTTCCCACCCTATGATGTATAGTAAGATGTTTAGTCATTGTTCTTAGGATAGTATACCTATAAAGTCTTGGCCTTGTTGGCTTTGACTTCCCCCCTCTATGAATCTTAGAGACCTTCACGGTCACCTTGGCCTATAGTGTAGGCCCACCTATCGTGCCATGTCTATTATTATTTTCACGCATGAAGTGGGCATCAATAAGATAGTTTTCTTTGGGATTTAAAATTATTTAAGTAACTTTAAAACTCATCTCTTAATGATTTTTGATCTATTAAATGTGGTTTTTTTTCTAAATAAGTTAATAATGAAAAAATAATGATAAAATATAAGCTCTAGTATATTAGATAGATCTATTGTCAATGTTTTGTTGTAGGTCTCCTTATAGGTTATATGTTTGGTTTTGTTATTTGAGCCTAGTATAGCATCTCATATTTGAAATTCATTTACTATGAATAATGATAAGGAAAAGTTATTAAAAGTTAAATCATTTGAAAAAAGTATGAGTAATAAACTCATAATTAATACTAAATCAATAATGAACCAACTAATGATAATGATAATAAATAAAATCAATTAACTAATAAATTAAAAAAATTAGTTAAATAATAAGATGATTATCGGGCAACCCGAGCCTACAAGGCTATTAAGTTAGCCCCAAGGAGGGTGAAATAAACCTCATGACCCTTGTTTAATAATGAAAATTATCTCTCAGCTTCAATATTTAATAACAAATCATAAATAAACTAAGCTCTTATGACCCTCATTATATTCAAGAGTAACCCTATATTAAGACTTCAAGATTTTAATGGTTATAAATAATTAGTAAAATGTAACAAATATGCATGTTTCTAATATAACCCAACATTTTAATAAAGTTTATTGGCTTTACTACCTCGAGTTGCGTGGCTATGTGCCATAAGAAGGCCTTGGTTCACATGTCCATTGTGATAATACGATGAACTGAATGATGGTAAAATTCAATAAAATTAATAAAAAATCATAGTACTTCCAAAAAAATTTCTATAAGTCTATAAAATCATTAAAACCCCTTAATAAATAATAAGTTTTAAAAATCACAATAAAAAAATATAAATAAAAAAATGCAAAACAAACTTCTATAAACTCCTAAAATAATCATGAATTAATCTCTATATTAATTAAGGAAAAATAAAATAAATAATAAAATTCTCTCTCACAAACTCTCCAACACTAACGTAAAACACTAAAATATTAAAATCTAAACTCAAACTAAAAAAACCTAAACTTTAAGCAAGCAAATGAAGGTTGTCGGGAGAGATAATGAACTTCATGATTTACTTTAGTGTGATAAGCCATGTTGGATTTATTTTCAACTTTGTATATTCTCCCTTTATACATGTGAGGTAAATATATTAGACTTCCTCGAGTTGTAGGGATATGTGTCCTAAGGAGGCCAAGATCTTTGTGCTTGTTGTGATAATGCCATTTACCTCATAACTTAAGGCAGAAGGGTTTAAAGATATATATAAATTTTCTCTTTTAAAAATTTAAAGCGACCCTTAGGAACCAAAATTAGTTCCTTAACCACACAAGTGTTAAACCTTAAGTCAAGTAGAACAATCAATGGTTATTAATTTGTGATAAACTTTTATTTAGAAAAAAAGAATTACACCACTAAAAGAAGTTAGAGGAAGAGAAACAATCAATGGTCTTTCTCCCTTTAACTGATTTAGGGATGTCAAACATTAACTATAAATTTTCAAAAATAAAAGCAAGGCATAAAGTATCATTTCAGTAGTGACCAAAAGAAAAAATGAAAGAAAAAAACAAAAACATCATAAAGGAAAACACAAAAAATAATAACAAATAAAAAATAACAATTAAAATTAAAAATAAAAGAAAATTCATAAACAAAAGAAAGAATAAAAAATAACAACAAACAATAGATCAGAAAACATAAAATTTATAATTCAGTAAACATTAAGTTCATGCATTTATGTCAATCACACCTAATTTGGTCTTTAAGATGCTGAATGTGTCACAGGCAATAGTTTACTAAAGATGTCAGCTAGTTGATTCTTAGTTGCCACATAGTGTAACTCAATATCTCTTTTGGTAATATGGTCCCTAATAAAGTGATGTCTTATATCAATATATTTGGTCCTTGAATATTGAATATGATTCTTAGAGATGTAGATGGCACTAGTGTTGTCATATAGGATTAAAATTGTGCCTACATGTAATCCTAAATCTAAAATTTGTTACTTCAACCAAAGGACATGGGTAACATAACTTTTTAAGGAGGCAATGTATTAAGCTTTAGTAGTGGAAAGTGCAACAAAATTTTATTTTCTACTAGACCAGAAGACTAAGGACTGTCTGATGAATTGGAAAGTACTAGAAGTGCTCTTTCTATCCATCCTACACCCTACAAAATTATAATCAAAATATCTAATAATCTAAAAAGAGCTATTGTGCCTAGGGTACCAAATTCCTTAGTTTTGGATCCCTGAGAGATATCTAAGGATTCTCTTGACTGTAGTCAAGTGGGATTCTTAAGGATCAGCTTGAAATATAGTACAGAGACAAATTCTAAACATTATATCAAGTTACCTAGCAGTCAAGTAAAATAGTAATCCAATCATTCCTCTATACTTCTTTTGATCAACATATTTTTCATTTGAGTCCTTATCCAACTGAACACTGGAGCTCATGGAAGTATTTATTGGATTAGCTTTATCCATTTCATATTTCTTCAAGATGTCCTTAATGTACTTTATTTGATTTAGAAAGATTCCATCATCTAATTATCTTAGAAAGATTCCATCATCTAATTTAGAAAGATTCCATCAAACTCATCTCAAATTTCTTACTCATTATTTTAAATAAATCATCACATAAATTTTTATCAGATGAATAAAATGTATATCATCAACATAGATCTAAATAATGAGTAACTCATCTACTACTTTCCTCAGAAAAAGGGTAGTGTCTACGCTGCCCTTAACAAACTCCCTCTATAGTAGGAATGTGCTGAGCCTCTCATACTAAGCTTTGAGTGCCTATTTTAATTCATATAAGGCCTTTTTTAATTTATAAATAGGATTTGAAAATTAGAAACTCTCAAAACATGGTGGTTGCTCTACAAAGTCATCCATTTGGAAAATCTTAAATCCCTTATAATAGGCAAAGGCTAGTAACACTCTAATAGCTTCCAATCAAGCTATAGGGGAAAAGGTCTCCTTAAAATTAATCACATCTATTTGGTTGTATTTCTTAGCCACCAATCTTTCCTTATTCCTAACAACCATACCAGAATCATTCATTTTATTCTTAAAGATCCATTTGGTTCCTACCAAACTTTGATTTGTAGGTCTTTCTACCAACTCCCAAACATAATTCTTCATAAATTGGTTAAGTTCTTGTTACATAGTTAATATTCAGAATTCATCAGAAAGGGCTTGATTGATATTGGTGGGTTTAGTCATTGAGATAAAGGCAGAGTAATTCACTTCCTTCCTAAGTCCATGCCTAGTTCTAACACCTTCAAAAAGATTTCATAAGATTAGTTCTTTGGGATTACTTGAAGAATTTCTCTAGTCTCTTGGCAAAGTGTGTCTAGGTTCTATCCTTTTCTCCATATTTATATTTTCTACTCCTTGGATAATCTTACCTACTCCATCAGTAATTTGAGGCTATACCCTTTTCTCTAAATTTTCAACTCCTTATGTAATCTCTTAAAATTCATATTCTTCCTCAACTCTTGACTTCTTAGGATTAGATTCATTAAACACTACATGAATAACCTCCTCCACCACCAATGTCTTCTTTTTAAATACCCTAAAGGATTTTCCCACACTTGAATATCCTAAGAATACTACTTCATTAGATTTGGGGTGAAATTTTTTTAAGAGTGACTTTCTGCTGTTAAGAATGAAAGCCTTACAACCAAAGACATGGAGGTGAGAAAGGTTGGTTGTCCTGCCATTAATAATCTCATAGGTTGTCTTATTCAATTTGGATCTAACATTCACCCTATTCAACACATAACAAGCTATGTTTAACACTTCAACCCAAAAGTATTTTAGAAGTGAATACTCAACAAGCATGGCTCAAGTGGCTTCAACTAAGGTCTTGTTCTTCCTTTATAATTAATTAACACTCTTCCTACAGCATGCAGTGAGATGACGATTTAAGTAAAGCTAGTATACATTTCAGATATCGATTCACTATGTTACATGCAAAATACTTGGTAATCGTGAAGTAAAATATTCAATTTAGATTGCTTAACTTTAGTTAATCCTTCATAAGTGATACATAATTTATCTCATATTTATTTTTTAGTGGTACAAGCTGAGAAAAGCATGTAATCTTCAGATTTCAAAGCACAAAAAAAAATTCAAATATTTATATCAATTTATGTTATATCCCAATCATCAAGTGTCCATTTAGTAAAAGAAAGTTCTATTTTTATGCCATTAATTTTACGTGATGGTGTAAAATAACCTTCTTTAACAAGCATCCACATATGATAGTCAATAGATTGTAAAAATATAAACATGCGAGTTTTTTAGATATAAAAATATATATTATCAAATAATAGTGGTCGCATAATGAAATAACCTTCTATAGTATTACCGTTATTGAAGTTAGCCATGGATTGAAATTCAAAAGTTTTCAAAAACTAGATTTTATGAATCTTACTCTGATACCGCTTGAAAGTTCATTAGGGATGTTAAGCCCTTTTGAACTAGCACGAGGCTAACCAAGAGGGGGTTAAATTAATAGTTTTAAAAATTCTTAAACAAAAATCTTAATCTTTTGAAATATTTTAAAACATCAAAGCATATATCACCCACATAAAACAAAGTGCAAAAATTAAAAATGTGAAAATGTAATAAGAAAGAACACATAAGATTTTAAAGTGGTTTAGTCAATTTGACATATGTCCACTCCTCGGAGCCTCTCCTCTGTGTATTTCACTAAACTAAGTGACTCTTTTTTTACTCCCACAACAAGGCGAATAAGAATGTATAAAACTCCTTTTGACCAACTCTAGTGAGGTAGAGAACCCAACCTCTTTTCCCTTCCTCCTAATGTTGGAAGAGAACCTCAACCTCCTTTTACTTCCTCCTGAAGCAGGTAGAGAATCTTGATCGATCGATGAAGTAGACCTCTCTAGAACCTCCAAGTAAGTAGGGATGATGATGGAGAAGATGACTCAGAATCATGCTTAGAGTAACCTTTATGAACCCCTCATAAACTCCCCCTCACAATATCCTCTCTCTCTCCCCCATGTTTTCCCTCTTCTCTTAGCTCTCTCAAGTTAGGACAACACAAAAAGATCTTATCTTGAGTAAATAAGAGATCTTATATAGAAGGGCATTAAATTTTCCCTAAATTATAACTCACTGACAAATATCATCCAGGATGATCGATGGATCAACCTGTACGATCAGTATAAATTTAGCTCAATCTACCAGTATGAGCTGAGGGAGGCTGGAAGATTAGAAGATTTATGTGCTCAGATTATCTAGGATGATGGTACATCATCCTATATAATTAGTTCAAAACATCAAATATCATCCAAACCATCGCTCTATTCGACCAGAATTTACATGATTGGACGATAAAAAAAAAAACTTATCATCCATGTTGATTCATGGATCATCGTGTATGATTAGTTCAAAATAATACATAATATCCAATATATTGCTCTATTTATCTAGGATGATTCAAGAAGAAACTAAGGTTTTTTGACTGATTGTCCATGATAATCCTACGATTGTTTATAATGATATGATTGATTAATCAAACCTTAATTACTTTCCATAATCATCAAACTAATTTAGGCATAATTATAATGCATCATCCAGGATGATGTATTGTACGATGTCTAAAAATAATAACATGCCTAAAAGAGTTGGCAGCTGATTCTTTTTGATTTGAGCATATCATCAAGGACGATGCTAATATCATCCATGATGATTTACTTAATTCGGCTGCCTTAACCAGGATGCCCTAATAAGTTTTTTTTTTAACTGGTCATCCATGATAATTTTGGATCCTCTCGAACAATATGATCAAAAATAAAAAAACTCTAAATTAAACAAAATTTTTTCCCATGAGTGTGTGTGTGTGCAAGGTTACTTAGCATCAGGATCCACATTATTTCATTTAACTCAAGAAAAGGTAAAACACATAAATTACGTGTTTAGACAGACTCAATCCTAATCTACCCAATCTTTAGCTGGCTTGATTTGTAATTGATCTTTTGGTCCTGAAATATTAGTAAACAGAGTAATAAAAGAGAAACAAAAATGCCAAAAATATTTGCTATCATCAAAATTATAATCATTGAATCCATGTTTGCAATAAATTTATATTTACATAAAAATAAATAAATAAAAGTTTTATTTATACATGATTATTTTATGGTGCTTTATGTTATATGCATAGAATTCATATAGGTGATAGATTTATATGAAAGGATAGCCTTTTCATAGATTTATTTCGGTGTGCATGTTCTAGAATTTCTTGGAATATATATGCTATTTCTAGGATAATATGATAGAGACATCATATATATGAACACATTTACCCTGTCATGCATATAAACATGTATTTAAATTTATGAAATATATAGTAAACCAAATCAAACAAGCCTATGATGATAATTGGGGGCCCATTTCATTACAGAGTTTCTTTACCTTTTCTTATGGGTAAGGCCATTATGATGTCAATTTTTTTTAAATCTCAGATTTAAATTTTTTTAAAATTTAACATTCACTAAAAATTAAATTTAGAGTTTAGAGTATTTTTACACTAAAATTATATTAGTTATGTGCACCAGACCTGACTCTTATTACCAAACATTGATTTAGGATTTTAACTAGATTTTTTTATAATGGTATTAAAACTAACTTTCTTACATGTATGGATTAGAATTGGAAATTGTGATCTTAAAATTTTGTGCTTAGGTGGTTAGTTGTTAGCGCACTACATGGGAGCATAAGCCCAAATGCTTTTGCACCTCTTAATCTTTCTTCCCGGAGGATTATCCTAACCTTCAAATAAGTTTTATAAACTCTAAAATTTTTCCAATGGGATTAGTTGAAACATTTAAATCTTTAAACCAAAGCTGTTAAATTTTAAATGTTAAATAGGATTAATCTCCTTTATAATGAAAAGTTTTCTCTTTGGAGATATAACTAATTATAGAGGTTTTCCTTTATGAGAGCCTAAGAATCCAGTTTAAAATAAATCCTATGTAAGTTAGCATTCCCTTAGTCTTCCAACTCTCTCATAGGAGAAAGTGTTTCTACCCTAACTTCCTTGCTTGTAATTCCCCTTTGTCAAAATCACTTGAATCTATAGGGAAAGGAAGCATCATCATTAGCATAAGTATTGCCAATAGAATATATATACGAGTGAAGTCATACATACTGTTTAAAAATGAACTCATCCAGGTTAATATTCATTATACCTTTATGAAACTCAATCATGGTTTTATTAAAGATAATTCTAGTACTTTTCATTTGCATTTTTCTAAGAGCTATTATGCTAAGAAAACTTCTAGGAGATTGCCTCTTCCTTTTTGAGAAACACACTCACAAGCATAGAAGTAAACATTAAAAACCATCTAGGAAAAAATATGGAAAACATTTTGAAACTTTATTATCCTTTAATTATGTTAAAAAATGGTGTGTGCACAATTTTATACTTTTGACCCTATAAGCTAATACATCTTGACCCAACATGTAGCATATCATAAATATCATCACATAATATCAAGGTCTCCAAAGGTGACCTTCTTCAATCAAGATATTTCTTCTCATTCAAAAAAAAAAAAAAAATCCCAATCTAGAAAACTCTTCAAAAAACCCAAGAATCCTTAACTTTTTGCAATAAGGCACCTCATCACATTTTAACCATGGGATATTCTCATTATAATAATTTATTATGTATTAAGAAGATTACTTCAATAATAGTAACAATACTTAAATTTAATATAGCTATCTCTCAAACCAAAATATGAACCACGATATCTCAAGATATATATGATTGTTATATGATGATTTAACCAATGCTTAGGCTATCTTTGCATTAACACATTACTAACAACAATTAATATCAACCACCAGATTATTGAATTTGATATTTATCAATGCCTTTAACTGCTATTGAACATCATTTCTAATAACAAAATATTGCTAAAGAGATCCTTAAGAATGGATATTAGAGCCATTATTATAGTAGCTCATGATAAAAAAAATTTGCAAAAAAGATATACTCAGCAACATCCTTCTCAAGTGTAAGAGCCATATTTATTACCAGGAATCCTTGATATGTCACAAAAAAATTACCTTTATCTTGCATGAATCTCAATGCAAATATAAATTAGAAAATTTCAAAATTAAATTTGGGACAATCTAAACTCCAATCTTAGCAAACATATAGTCAAATCAAACATCTCAAGAAGACAAACCCATCAACAGCAAATTCCATTTTGAGCCCAAATAAGCCTAAATTGGAGGAAAAAAGCTTTAAAGAATTAATTATATAACAAAATAATATAAAATATAAAATTTTTATAATCAAATCTAGTGGCACTCTAAAGAATATTAAGGCACTTAAATGCATTAATATAACATGATCATGGGAGTCTGTATGGTTTGTCTGATGGAACACTTTGAATTAGCTTAAGATCTTCTTCATATTTATTGAGCATGCCACTCTAAAAAAATTATAAATAGACCCTCATTATTCACATGAAGAAAAAGAGAGAAAGGAGAAAATTGGAGAGCTTTCTTGCATTTCTAGCAATCATTTCTACTACTAGATATCTTGCCATCCACCGACCATCACAAGACTTTCACCTATCCATTAACTATCATTGAATCTCATCCCTAGTGATGCCATCACGGGATCTTTTACTAACCACCAATTATCACCTGGCTTCTATCTATCCACTGATTATCACTGTATCTCCTTTGTAGCGCTACCATTATTGGATTTCTTCCTGCCCATCGACCATCGCTGAACTTCTTCCTATCTGCTAAGTATTATCGGATATCTTCCCTTGTGTTCTTATCATTGGATGTCTTCACAACCACTGACCGTTAATGGACTTCCACCTATCCATTGACTATTATTGTTTCTCCTCCCAGGAGGTTCCACCATTGAATATGTTTTCGATAATCAATAATCAACAAAATTCTATCTATATGTTGACCATTGATAGATTCCTCCTAGGCATTACGGCTGCCATATCTCTTCCTGATTATTTACCATCATCAAAACTTTATTTGACCACCAGACTATCTCAATTGTTAGACCTTTGCTAAACTTCTCCTGAGCACTGCCACATGACTTCTAACATTAGTCATTCGATCATGATCATTAAAAATTCATGAGTAATTCTATGAAGTTTGTAAAATTCTCTAATATATTATAATTTTACTATCTTCAAGTTAATGAACAAGTCAACCTTTGTAATATATTCAAATATAATGAAATCTTTTTTACTTTGGCAAGGCCTCATGGTTTTTCACTCTTTGGGTTTTCCATGTAAAAAAATTATTTTATAAACTTGTAATCTCAATTATTTATTTGTCTGCTAAATTTTTATGCATCATTTGTTGAGTCTAGTAAATAGGTTGTTAAACCTAAGTT
>NW_021319581.1:51480-58275 GCF_001605985.2 Dendrobium catenatum
ACTGCCTAAATTAGTCAAGTAATTAAGGTTAGATTGATTGATCATATCATCCTAGATGATCGCACGATTATCCTTAACAATCAGTTATAAAAAACTTAATAATCTCTGAATCAGTTGGATGTCCTAAACAATTTGATGGATGATAAGTTATAATTTTTCATCATCCACTCATTTCTGTTGAATGACCAAAACTAAGTGCTAGATGATAATAACTAATTTTTAACTAATTGTACAGGATGATCGCATCATCTTGGATGATTAGTTATATTTCTTCATCGTCTAATATAGATCTCTTAGATGTCCAAAATAATGTGTTGGATGATATATATGATTTTAAACGAATCATATAGGATGATGTCCTCATCATCCTAGATGATTAGAATAAATCATATGTTCTAATCACCCAACACACCCAGATCATCCTAACTGGAAGGGCTGAAATACATTGATCATACAGGGTGATCTGTTAATCATCCTGGATGATCTTTGGCAGCAAGTTACAAATTAGGGCAATTTTTAAGGCCTTCTTTATAAGATCCCTTATTTATCAATGAGGGAATCTTTATCTACTTTCCTGACCTAAGTGAGATTAGAGAAAGAGAGGGAGAGCTTGGGAGAGAGAGAGAAGTTTATAAGGGGGATTTTATGAGGTGTTCATAAAGGTTGCTCCAAGTAAGGATTCGAGTCATCTTATCTATTCATCATCATTGGTTCCTTTGTGGCTCTAAGATGGTCTTCATCAGCAATTGATAAAGATTCTCTGTATGCTTTAAAAGGAAGCAAAAGGAGTTTGGGTTCTCTACTTTACAGGGTTAGTGGAAAGGAGTTTATAAAGAATTCTCTACCTTGCTATGAAATCAAAAGGAGATTCACTGTGTTTTAGTGCAATCTTGGAGGAGTGGCTCCACGGAGTGGACGTAAGTCAAGTTGACTGAACCACTATAAAATGTGGTGTGTTCTTTCTATGTTATTCTTGCACTTTATTTTATGCATCTTAATTTCTATATTTGATTGTGTTTATTTTAAAATATTCAAAAATATTTTTAATTTGTATTTAAGAATTTTTAAAATTACCAATTCACCCCCTGCTTGGTTAGCCTTAGGCTAGTTCATAAGGGCTTAACAATCCTAACAAACTTTCAAGTAGTATTAGAGCGTGATTCATGAAATCTAGTTTTTGAAAACTTTTGAATTTTGATCCAATACTAACTTTGGTAACCAAAATACTACGGAAGGGTTTTACATTATCTGACCACCCTTGTTTGATAATATATCTTTTGATTTTTTAAAAATTTTGCATGTTCATGTTTTTATAATCTATAGATTATCGTATGTGGATGCTTGTTAATGAAGATTATTTTTCAACAACACGTGAAATGAATGGCATCAAAACTAAAATTCCTTTTACTAAATGGATGTTTGATGATAGGGGTTTAGTATAATTTAATGCAAATGTTTAAATTACTTTTTATGTGAGTGGAAATATGAAGATTACATGCATGTCTAAACTTATACTACTCGTAAATAAATATGGGATAGATTGTATATTACTTATGAAGGAACAAGTAAAGTTAAGCAATATAGATTAAATATTTTACTTCATGACTACGAACTCTTTTGCATTAAACCTAGTGAAACTATATCTAAAATATATACTAGGTTTACATAAGTTTTCACCTCCTTATATGCCTTAGGAAGAGAGCTAACTAACTATGAAAAAAGTTAACAAATCTTTACGATGCTTGCCTTCTTCCTTTGATGCTAAAATTACTGCTATAACTGAGTCCAAGGATTTAAATATTTACTCTATAGATAATTTGCTTGGATCATTCAATTCTTACTAACAAATATTGAACCAAAGATAATTTGATGCAGGTGAGAAGAAGAAGGAGAAAACTATAGCCTTAAAGGCTAACGATATGGATACTAACTCTTCTAATTCTAAAAGTGATGATGTTGTCTTAATTATGAGGCTACTCAAGAGCTTCTTAAAGAAGAAATAAAAATATCATCAAAAGTAGAACAAAGGTAAGAGTAGTAAGAATTCTAAAGGTTCTTTTGATGTGTTTTATTTTGAATACAGGAAGCTGGGACATGTAAAAGTTAATTGTCATATACTTAAGACTCACCAAAGAAAGGAGAAGGATAAGGAGAAACCTAAGTTCAAGAAAGATAAAAAATATATCTAAAAGGCTTTCTAGGTGGATTATATATCTAACTCCTTTGAGACTGAAGTTGAAGGCAAAACAATAAACTTATGTTTGATTGCGGATGAACATCTTAGTTATTCTTACCATGAAGAGTTATGTGAACTATCATATAATCAATTGCTTGAAGTTTTTGAAACAATTCATTCATCTTATAGAAAGCTTAAAAAATCGCATGTTAGCTTAAAACTTGAATTTTTGAATTTACAAAAGAGCATAAAATTTTGATTAAAGATTACTCTACAATTGATAGAAATCACATGAAACTACTAGATGAGTTTAATGAATTGAATAAACAATATGAATTATTTAAATCAACCCACACTAAACTTAAAAATGATTTAAAAAAATTAATGGATTAATTTGATAGTAGGAGCTCCATTTGAAAGTTGATAATGTTATTTTAGAAAGTGTTAACTCATTGTTCAAAGTTAAATTAAAAGCACTTGAGGAAAATAGGATTCTACGCACACCTGAATAATTTTTTAATCATGATTCGAAGCCAAAAATTTTCAAACCTAGGAAGAGACACTATAACCCAATAAATTAGTAAACCCTTTTTCTATTGTTAGATATTTTCATGTGGCATATTACGACATATTTCCTATATATACACCATTCATTGTAGAACATATTTAGTGTGGAGACCCAAATTGCATGATTCATAGCATAACACATATTCATTGCATTCTTCTTTCCATAAGAAGATACTCAAACTTATTTGGGTTCCTAAATCTAATATTTAATGATTTTATAGGTGTGCTCTCACACAAGGCCTCATGAGAGTATGTGGTACCTGGACAGTGAATGCTCATGCCATATGGTTAGAGATGCCAATTAATTCATTTTACTGGAGGCTAGGGCTGGAAGCAAGGTCACTCTTGGAGACAACACCATCAAAAAAAGTGGATGACATATGTATAATCATAGACTCCAAAAACCTTTTGATTGAAAAATTTTTACTTATTGATGGCTTAAAACATAACTTACTCATTATCAATCAGCTTTATGATAAAGGCTTTATCATAATTTTTTTGTCAAACACATGCATCAAAAGTTTGAATAACAACATTATTTTGTAGGGAAAAAGGATCAATAATATTTACATGCTTGATTTAAATAATATTAAATGTACTATTTTTTGTTTAAAACTATTGCTAATGAGTATTGGTTGTGGCATAAAAGATTATGCCATGCTAGTATGAAAATACTCAGAAAAGTAACCGAAAAAACTTAATAAGAGGAATCCCCAAGTTTAAGTTTACTATATCCCACCTGACTCTAAGTAAGAGAATCCTTAGATATCACTTAGGAAACTAAAACTTAGGAATTTAATATCCAAGGCACAACACTTCTTTTGAGATTATAGGATATTTTGATTAAGACTTTGTAGGATATAGGATAGATAGAAAGATTACCTCTGGAACGTGTCAATTCATAGGATAATCATTAGTCTCCTAGTCCAACAAAAAACAAAACTCAATTACACTTTCCACTATTGAAGCTGAATACATAGCCATATGAAGTTATATGGCCTTAGTCCTTTTGTTAAAACAATAAATTCTAGATTTAAGATTACTTGTAAGCACGATGTCAATTTTATGTGATAATATTAGTCTATTTGCATATCTAAAAATCCTATCTATACTCTAGAACCAAACACATTGACATAAGACATCACTTTATAATGGACCATATTACTAAATGAGATATTGAGCTACACCATGTAGCAGCTGAAAACTAACTAGCTGATATTTTTACTAAATCACTGTTGTTTGAAACTTTTAGCATCTTAAGGACCAAATTAGGTGTCATAAACATAAATGTATGAAATTGATGATTTCTAAACTTTGAATTTTCTATTTTTTAATCTTTCTTTAGTCTTTGTTGTTTGCTTATTTATTTTTCTTTTTTGTGATGATATTTTTGTGTTTTATTTTTTTTATTAATCACTGTTGGAATGATATATTTTACCTTTATTTTATTTTTAAAAATTTATAATCAATGATTGACATCTCTAAATCAGTTAAAGGGAGAAACACCATTGATTATTTCCCTTCCTCTAACTCCTTTTAACGGTGTAATTTTCTTTTTTAAATAAAATTTTATCTCAAATTAATAACTAGACTTTATAATTAAGTTCTTTTCTATCTTCTTATAGTAATCTATCTCATATAAATAATATTCAAAATCAATAAATCACTTTCAAGCTTTTGTTGATCATATTGTTGCATTTATCATATGAATATAATTATGCTTTGTAGTTTACTCCTCTTTATATTAGAGAGTGAGTTTTTCTTCTCTTTTATCTGAAAGATATTCTTATAACTGAGAGTATTTAAAAGTTTTAAAAGGGAGTTAACTTGAAAAAATGATAAGAGGCATAAAATGAGCCCAAAAAAAATTTGAAAAGATACATAATGATTGTCAAAAAATTAAAAGTTACATAAAGTATATCAAAAATCAAAAGATGCATAAAGTGTGTCAAATAATTGATAAGTGGCAAAAAATAAGCCCACAAGAAATTAAGCTTCATTCTCTTTCAAATCTTTAAATCTTAAAAGAATTCATGTGTCACTTGATATTTTTAAAGACTTGATTTCAAAATTCATGATTATAACTAATTACTTTGCTATATTATTCTATAAGATATTTTTCTAGGACAAAGTTTTGAATGGATCATTTTTTCTTATCTGATTACTTTCTTTAAGTTAGATCTTTATTTTTAAAAGATTGTTTATCCTATAAGAAATCCGAGCTAGGGTTAACATGATCGGTTATTCTACTATATTTAGATTTTGATGATGTTAAATCTTTTTTATTACATTTTAATCCAATCATAAGGAAAATTCATTATTGTCTAGGTTTGATTAAAAAAAACTTAGTTTTTTTTGCTCTTTTTCTCTTTTTAGTACTTTTTAATGATGTTATTTTTTATACAATGTTCTATTTGGTTTTCTTCTATTTCCTTCTTTTTTGTGATGTAAAAGGGGGAGTAGTTATTATTATTGTATTATTTAGTATTATTATTGTTATTATTATATTGTTTACTTATATTAGTAAAATCTGTATTGTTTTGTTTATATTGTTCTCCATTATTTTATATTTTATATATATTTTTAATTTTCTTGATTTGAAATTGACTAATAAATATTAGTCATCATAAAAAAGGAAGAGATTATTACAAATCTGGATTTAAGGATTATAATTTTGATAATAACAAACATTATTGGCATTCCTATTTCACTACTACTATTATTACTGCATATTTATTTTGGTTGCCATATCTACTAACTTTTTAGGTTCATAAGGTCAATTATAATTAAAGTTAGTTCAAGATTGGATAGATTTGGACTGAGTCAGTCTGTAACTTTAATTCCACTGATTTTTACTCATTATTGAGTCAAATTTAATAAGGTGGATCCTTATGCTAAGTAATCTTGTACAAACACACTGAGGGGGAGAAATTATATAAGTTAAAGATTTTTTATGTTTTTAATCATATCATATGAGATGATCCAAAATTATCTTAGATGATACGTTAAAAATAGAAATCCTAATTAGGGCATATATGTTAAGTCAGTCAGATTAAGTAAATAATCATTGATGATATTCACATCGGCCTAGATGATAGGCTCAAATCAGAAAGACTGAGCCACAAAACTCTTTTAGGTATGATATTATTTTTAGAAATTATATAAGATGATCCCATATCATCTTGGACAATACATTACAATTATGCCTAAATTAATTAGGTGATTAAGGAAAATAATTAAGGTTAAATTGATCAATCATATCATCTCGGATGATCAGTTAGAAAAACCTTAATATTCTCTGAATCAGCTGAATATCCCAAACTATCTGCTCGATGATTAGTTATAATTTTCATCATCCTGTTATTTCTACTGGATGACCAGAACTATGTGTTGGATGATAATCACTAATTTTAAACTAATCGAATTGGATGATCCAAGCATCATCATGGACGATTAGTTATGTTTCTTCATCGTCCAACATAGACCTCATAGATGACCAAAACGATGTGCTAGATGATATGTATGATTTTGAACTAATCATACAGAAAAATGTCCTCATCATCCTAGACGGTCAGAACAAACCATGTGTTTTCATCATTCAATATACCCAGATCATCCTAAATGGAAGGGCTAAAATACACTGATCGTATAGGACAATCTATCGATCATCGTGGATGATCTTTGACGGCGAGTTACAAATTAGGGTAATATTTAAGGACTTCTTTATAAGATCTCTTATTTTTCAATGATGGAATCTTTTGCTACTTTCATGACCTGAGAGAGCTTAGAAAAGGAGAGAGAGAGTGCTTGGGAGAGAGAGAGAGAATCTTATGAGGGGAGTTTGTGAGATTTTCATAAAGGTTTATTCAAACAAGGATTCAAGTCGTCTTCGCTATTTGTCATCCTTGGCTCCTTGGTCACTCTAAAGAGGTCTTCATTAGCAATCAATCATGGTTCTCTATGCGATTATTTTTTGTTTTTTGAAGAAATGCAATTTGCATTAAGGAGAAAAAACGAAAAGAACTAATTACAAACATCAAAAGGATGATACT
>NW_021319581.1:58375-70046 GCF_001605985.2 Dendrobium catenatum
TTGGACAACGAGCCCTTTACCACAACAGTTGTTACCCCAGGATGAAGTACCTTTTGACTCTTATTGAATGTCTGTGGATGCCAGGCACATTCCTTCTGATGATTATGAAGGGGGCTTTTCCAACATGCGCATACCCTCCCCCATACCTGAAGCGGGGTCTTCTTTCGTGGAGACACTCTTTCCAACATACCCCTTCTCATCATATTGGCCAGGGGAAACATCTGCAGTAAGGGAGTCACCACCTACTGGAGGGTCTAGTGCGCCAGAGTACACTCCAACTTTTTTCGAGCTGGCTCCAGTGGTTGAGGTCCCTTTCATTAACAACCCACCAGCACACTTTGTGGAATCTAGCACAGTTATGAACATTCTTTTTTTTTGTTATGTCATCTATCATTCGCCCCCTCTTTTTTTATCTCTTTTAATGAATTTCTTCCATCACCCTTTTACAGTGCCAGAAGGAGCAGATTATCAATCAGAAATATTCCGTCACATCCCACGATTCCTCGACATAAGGAATATAGACATGCACGATCAAAGCATGCAATTCCTACGTGAAGTGATTGCCAGACTGAACCCAGGCTCGCCCGAATCATTGGATCAATTTACGAACACTGCCAATGGTACCTTAAATGTTTTGTCGCAGATTGGAATGAAAGAAGATGAAATGATGTTCTAGGAAGGGTTGTGCCGTGAGGCTGAGTTTTATGTCCGACGATTGAAGTCTCTGTCAATCATACAAACCAGGGTCTCATTACATGATCTTCGTGAGAAGGTTAGAATTTGCCGAGAAATTGTTGATACTACCCATGATAACTTCACAAGGACTGCTGATGCTATGAGACGATATAATGAGAGATCTATGAGTACTTCAGCTGAAGTGGTCAAACTTTCTTCAAAGATAAAGAATCTCTGGAGGGAAATCAAAGATTCAATGTCCCGCAAGGTTGACCTCCAGGAAAAACAAAAAGTGCAAGCACGAGTAATCAAGAGGGAGCGTGATCGTTATTAGATTTTCCACCGCGCTGTGTAAGATGCTGAGGCTGCACTTACTCGGGCTGTAGAAGAATTGCATGTCGCTGAGATCGAACATCAGACCCTTGCCGAAGTGATGTCACAGCTTTAAGATCTACAAAATTGATTACTCTAATCGTAATTTCATATTGCTCTTTGTTGAAGATTATGCAACCCTCTTTATGTATATTTATTCTCTTTCTTGCACTCTCTTCGCATATATGTTTTTGTATTGACCTAAGTGTCAAATTTGCAATTGCTTTTGGCTCGGCTATAATAGCTTATTGAACCAGTTGGAATTGCTATTAGTCCAACGCTTTGTGCTAATGGACTTAATGATGACGAATCCCATTTAACATTTGAGGGTTTGCTCCCTTCTGTAATGTGCTTTCTGCGACGGACTTGATGAAGGGTTACCTGATTTGTCTTTATTGACTTGTCAGGAAATTTCCATTCCATTTTCCCTTTGCATTATGCTTTGACGGGCTTGATGAAGGAGTGCATGTTGATAACCCAGCCCTCGGGGCTTGCATTAGGTTAATGATTAGAGAGTCATCGGTCCAGAGCTTTGTGGATAACGGACTTGTTGATGACGAAATCCTCTTAGTCCAGCCATAGGCTTTTGATGAACTTTAAGATAGCTTTCTTCAGTCATCTGCTTTGTGCTTTGGCGGACTTGTTGAAGAAGAATTCCTTCGATCCTCGCTTTGTGCTTTACAAATTTGTTGAAGGATTTGTAAGTTTTGGATTTGGTCGATACTATTAAATGTAGGTAGTATCTTAATCCTTAACCATTTGAGGAGAATTTAATCTGAGTCACTTTAGTTCATCAGATCAAGAGTTCTAGAATTTGATAGCCTTTTGTCCTCTGGTTGCTGAGATGGGGGTTCCTCTATTACGGCCTTTCTTATGGCGTGTTGAGTAGATGGAGCTGCCAGCGATCCGGCCACATCGGGGCTTGTTGGATCCGACCTTCTACACCCATATAGGCTTCAGACTTGAGCCATGAGAAATATGCTTCCCAATGCTAATTTCACTGGAGTTGGTAGATTTAGAGTTCTCCTTTGTGGTTGAGGATTTTGGATCCCACGCACATTTAGTAGTTGCTCGTGACACTTCCTTCTTCCCACTGGAATTTTGATTATACGGTCAATTAGGAGAATTTAATAGACTACAAACACTTGAACTTATCAAATCAAATTGGCCTTCGTTCTTCCTACAGTCCTTACTAACGGGATGACGAAGTGGGGGTTCCGCTACTACGGTCGTTCTTATGGCATATTGAGTGGACAGAACTGTCAATGATCCGGCCATATTTGGGCGTGTTGGATCCGACCTTTTACACCCATTCGAACCTTAATCTTTAGACTGTCGAAAGACTTCAAGCTTTTTTGACTCAATTTGTTGGAGTGTGTAGTTACAAAAATCTCTTTCCTGACTTTTAAATATTGGTACATTGGAGAAGACGGAGTCTTACACTTTTTGAAGATGACCTGTATATACTTCGAAGAGAATTCATTGTATCTTCCTTAAGAGGATATTTGCATTGATAATTTTAAATATTTATTCGGGGATCTCGGCATGCAGCGCAATGTCGACCCGAATAAATATTTAAAATGCCCACTACTTCAAAGGGTCATTCTAGAATATAATAAATTTGAAAATTTGAAATTTTAAATATTTATTTGGGCATCTCGGCGTATAGCACGATTTCAACCCAAATAAATATTTAAAATGCCCCCTATCTCGCAGGGAGATTTCATATAAATCTTGTATTTAGAGATTTAAATATTTATTCGGGGATTTCGACAAACGGTACGATGTCGACCCGAAAAAAATATTTAAAATGCCCCAGTCTTATGGGGGGATTTTGTGAGTTCTTTGAAATACATTCTAGTGACACAAGAGAATTTCAAAATATAAAACATATACGCTAGTAAACATGTATAAAATACATAGTGCATTAAACAAAATATTTTCTTAGATGATTTTATGCGTAATACTTTTTTAGGTATCGACCATTGATCGACGGCATGGGCCTTTGACCGTGCAGATCGATAAGTTGATAGGCTCCTCCTTGGTATACCTTTTTGATGACAAAGGGGCCTTCCCAATTGGATACGAATTTGCCATCGATTTTTTGATGTGGGATGATTGGTCTTCTCAGCACCAGAACCAATTCTCCTTCTTGAAATGCTCGATGGCGCACCATCCGATCAAATGATTTCACCATTCTTGCTTGATAAATCTCCAAGTTCTGTTGAGCTTGCAGCCTAATCTCATCGAGTACATCGAGTTCTTCCATTCTTAGGTAAGCGTTTTGTTCTTGGGTTAGATCGTACTGAATTGCTACCCGGAGGGATGGTAGTTCAACTTCTAATGGCAACACTACTTCAACTCCAAATACCAGTGAATAAGGAGTGGCTTTGGTTGGTGTCTTATAGGTTATACGATATGCCCTTAACGCCTCTGTCATTTTTGTATGCCACTCTCTTTTATTCTTGGTAAGGATCTTCTTCAATAATTTAACTAGTGTCTTGTTGAAGGCTTCTGCCAAGCCATTTGCTCTTGGATTGTATATTGATGAATACCTCCAATCGATCTTGTGTCGATCAACAAACTTGTAAATTGTGGTGCTTTTGATTGCAGTACCATTGTCTGAGATTATGCGGCGTGGTACACTAAATCTGTAGACAACATTATGTGTAAAGAAGTTGATCACATGCTCAGATGTGACCTCTCTGAATGGAGCCGCCTCTGCCCACTTCGAGAAGTAGTCTGTTGCTGCCAAAATAAAGCGGTGCCCGGCTGACGATGGCGGATCTATCGGTCCGATTATATCTGTGCCCCAGCATTCGAATGGCCAGGATGCTATTGTTAGGTGCAGAGGATTTGGAGGTTGATGTATAATATCACCGTGGATTTGACACTCGTAACACCTCTTAGCATGGTCGATACTGTCTCTAAACATTGTTGGCCAATCATAGCCCATCCTTTTAATTTTTGCGGCTATTTTGGGACCTGACTGATGTGCACCGCAGAGTTTTTCGTGAACTTCTATTACCACTTTATCAGCTTCCTTGGTCCCTATACATCTTAGCCACATTTGATCAAAAGCTCGTCGGTATAACGTGTCATTAACAAATGCATACCGCAATGCTCTCTTCCTAATTTGCGTGGCAAGAGATTTATCGGTTGGGAGTTTGCTTTCTTTGAAATAGTCGATGAAGGGTTGCCTCCAATCGTCTTCTACTTCAACATCTAAGCAATGCAGCCATGATTCTGCAGCTTGACTAGCTTTACGTCTCTTGGCTACATGATATCCTTCTGGATAATTTTCCATAATAATCTGGTGAAGAGGTTGAGGGTCACTCGGAATTGTATCTCGTTTACTTGAATTTGATACTTCTTCTGCCCGCGGGAATGGCAATAGGGCGGGTTCCAACACCCGACAGTTATAAACTCCGATATATATAGGTCTCTTCTCGTTGGTATTCGCCATTTCCTTGGCCAATTTGAACAAGCAATCTACTTTGGCATTTTGTCCTCTTGGAACTTGAACTATTTTAACAGTTGGCACCTGCTTCAGGAGCTCAAGGGTCCGCCGGTGGTAATGTCCAAAACTTGATTTATCACAAGTTGAGAGTCGCCAAAGATTTGAAGATTTTAAATTTTGATATCGATTGCAATCTCCAGCCTTACTATCAAAGCTTCGTATTCGGCTTCATTATTGATCCGAGGTTCAGTCAAACTGAATGAAAATCTCATTATACCTACCCCGGGTCCACGAAAAGGAGATCGGCTCGGGCCCTCGTAATATTTGGAGGTCGGGCATGCTTAATTGATGATGCCCCATTGAAATACATCTCCCAGAATGGTAACTTTTCGCTTTCCTCGACCTGCATGATTTGCTCGTCAGGCAAATCATCATTAAGCGGGGAGTCTACCGGGATATGATGCGCGGCGAGAAAATCTGTCAAGGCTTGTCCCTTTACCGCTTTCTGTGGCATGTACGTGATATCAAATTGTAGTAATATCACTGCCCACCTGGCTAAACGACATGTCAACGCTAGTCTTGTCATCAAGAACTTCAATGGATCGATCTTTGATATCAAGGTAATCTTGTGGGAAAGAATATAGTGGCGGAGCTTTTGAACTGCAAAGATCAATGCCAAACAATGCTTCTCAATTGGGGAATAGCGGATTTCTACTCCAATCAATCTCCGACTGATGTAGTATAGTGCATTCTCCTTGCCTTCTTCGTTATGTTGGGCCAATAGTGCTCCGAGGGAGTCTTCTAATGCTGCCGTATACAGTAAAAGAGGTTTCCCCAGAATTGGTGCCGCAAGAATAGAAGGGTTCAATAAGTATTTCTTGATACTATTAAATGCTTCTTGGCATTCATCATCCCATTTAAAGGGGACATCTTTCTTCATCAACTTTGAAAATGGCTAGCACCTACCCGACATATTCAATATGAACCATCGAATGAAAGCTAGTTGCCCTTGTAACGAGCGAAGTTGACGAAGGTTTCTGGGAGGTGGCATCTCCATAATCGCCTTGATCTTATTTGGGTCAACTTCGATGCCTCGGTGTCTAACAACGTACCCCAAAAATTTGCCGGAAGAGACTCCAAAAGTACACTTGAGAGGATTCATCTTCAGATAATACTTCCTGATTCTTTCAAATACAATCCTTAAGTCATCCAAGTGGTCTCTTCGGTCCACTCTCTTGATAACAAGGTCGTCCACATAGCACTCGACCTTTTGATGTATTAACTCATCAAATATATGTGTCATTGCACGTTGATAAGTGGCACCAGCGTTCTTAAGGCCAAAGGGCATAACTATGTAACAGAAAATACGAATGGGCATTCTAAATGATGTGTGTTTTTCATCCTCAGTTGCCATCTTAATTTGATTGTAACCCGACGATCCGTCCATAAAAGAGAACATATCGTAGTTAGACGTGTTATTCACTAGTAGTTCTGATAATGGGAGCGGAAAGTCGTCTTTTGGACAAACCTTATTGAGGTCCCGAAAATCGATACAGATACGAATCTGACCGTTCTTCCTTCTTAACAGGGACAATATTGGCAATCCAATCAGCATAATTTTCTTCGCGGATAAAACCCGCTTCTATAAGCTTCTTTGTCTCTACAATCACCTGTTCTTCGATTTTCAATCTCATTCTCCTTGAAGCTTGTTTTACAGGCATTGCATCGTGCTTGATGGCTAACATGTGAACTGCCACATCAGGGGATAAGCCGGACATCTCGGCATATGTCCAGGCAAGCAATCCCTGAATTCACAAAGAAGCTCTTTCATTTCTTCCGCTTGGTCTTCTGATAAAAGGGAGCTAATGAAGGTTGGGAGAGGGTCTTCTTCAGTCCCCAAGTTGACTTCTTTTAGCTCATCCATAGTAGCTATCTGTCCACCATCTTCTAATTCTTCAGGTGCAGGCTTGGCCTCTACGAGCTGATCATCATAAGTATCAACTTCATATATTTTCTCTTCGTCGCTATCATCTAATTTGACTTCCCCGCATGTGATTGCTTGGCAAGTCTCCTTTTGGGGATATTTTTGCATGATGAATCCGAGATCTCTCCTTGCAACAATATCTTTCTTTCGTAATGGACGTGGATGTCTTCCATACCAAATGCTCAGGCAAAAGCGAAGTTGTTGTTTGGAGGTAGGAATATTAATTTGCTTTCGCAATATTTTCCGAATATTTTTGGTATTAAACCTAGGCATTCTCGTAGGTATTAGCTCTCCAGAATCAACGAGCCTACAAAACCAGTCGCAATTTGCTTCTTCTTCGCGCTCTCCACCTTCATAGAATAAACTTCCTGGCCCGCCCCTTTTTCTATGAGGTGGCACGTAGAATGTTACAAGTTATTAGAAATTATATACCTCCCGGGGAGTAATTTCCTTAAAATATTGCATGGGAATGCGCGTGACTACGAATACTCTATTCGAGATTGACAAGTTACCCATTCTTCTTGAGAATACACACTGCACATTGCTCATGTAGGTAGACTCATAATCATAGTCAGAATCTGAGTATTCAGCCTTCTTTTTCCCTTTGGTAATTGACTGACATGCCTTCCAAGATTTTGTAGGGGTGACCTCATCTTCATCTGTGTCGCTCCCTAGGTGAGGTAAATTTTTTCTTTCTTTAGTAGCGATTGCTGCTTTGGAAAGTGTTGGCGTTGCCTTGTTTCTCCCAACCTGCTTCTTTTCACCTTCTTGTTTTGGTCGCTTTATAGTTTTAGTACTCGACAACTGGACCTCAAGAGAGCTCGATGGCTTCAGCTTCTTTGGAATGAAATACTTGGCATCCTCATAAATTGTTGCTTTGTGCACTGCAAAGTCACCGGAGATCCTGAACTCTTCTCCATCCTTAAGGTACTTCATGCACTGATGTAGTGTTGATGGGACAATGCCATACTCATACAACCAAGGGCGACCCAGGAGATCCTTGAATGAAGTATCTGCATCAATCACATGAAATTTGGCTTCTGTATGAAGCTCCCCAAATGTTAGGGAGAGCATGAATGATCCTAGGGTCTTTTGGCCTTTCTCGTTGAAACCATGCACCATTAGCTTATCTGACCCGAGATGCTGCACATCGAGGCTTAACGATTTCAGTGCTTTCGAGCTTATAAGGTTGATGGAGGACCCAGGGTCGATCAGAATTCAGCTGATTATCATTTCGTCGCTCTCTACAGTAACGTAAAAAGGGCAGTTATGATTTGCCGTCCCAAGCATCATGTCTTCTTCGAAGAAGATGATGAACGGCTCGTTACGGTCTTGCAAGACTTCCGTCATGTTACATTCAGCAAAATATGCCTCATATCTTTCGGGGTCTTTGAGATCCTGAATCAAAGTCTCCCGAAGATCCTTAGACATTATCAGAGCATCGTATATGCTAAGCTGCGCCGGAATTCTCCTCAGATGAGATAAGATATTGTAATCTATCCCATTGATAGGAGTGTCTTTCTTTTTGGAGTCCTTAGGGATGATATCTTCATTACAACTATCTCATTCCCCTTATCTTTATTAGAGATTTCCTTCTTTAGCGGAGTTGGCAACACCTTACCGCTTCTTAATTGCACTTGCGCTATTTCATCTGGCACAGGCTCATTTAATGGAGTATTTTCCTCAGAGTCAGCCATCATAGCATCCAAAGACTCATTTTCTAGTTCAGAATCACCCTCTAATCTCACATGCCCTATTTGCGACGCTATATCCTGCTCGGACTCATTCTCATTTGAAAAAAACAGATCTTCTTCCGAACTATAATCCATTGATGATGCCACAAGATAAGTTTCAGAATCTGCTTCTTCGACGTATTTTTCTTTAGTTGGAGCCACTGGTGTTACTGAAATAACCCGGCAAGTTTCCACATGAAGAGAATCTTCACCCACCTCTTCTGCTTCAGCCACTTTAAGCTCAGACATAAAGTCAGCGAGCTTAATAGCACGTCTAACAGTTTGGTAATATTCATCCAAACTGTCAATGACCCTTTGAGTTGTTGTTTTCTTTTCATTAAGCTTCTTTAATTTGATCCTTCTTTTGGAAGACTGTACTTTTTTTATTTTAAATAACCGGCTTGATTGGGATGTTGTTTAGAAGTGGATGCTCGTGCCACAGGCATCCCTTTCAAATCCAGCACCGGGTGGGTAGGAGATTTCCACTTCATACCTGGAACTCTTTCGAGTTGTTTTAACATTCTTACAGTCTTCTTAGAGACCGCAGTCTCCCACATCCCTTCTTGGGCTGATTCTTTTTTGTTTCTTTCTTCTTTAGCCGGAGGTACGAAAGATGACGTAATCACTCGAGTCGACTCTTTTCTAGGGTGTGCCAACACATTATCCGACAATGTGACTTCTCCCTTCTGATATTTTCTTTCCAACCAATTCTTAAAGATGTAGCAATCTTCAATAGGATAACTAAGTACTCGGTGGTATTGGCAATAATTCGGGTCACCAGTATGTTTCGATTCTTCGGGCCTCTTGCACTCTGGCAGTTCTAGGCCAGCTTTTAATGCTTGTCGAAATAATTTGGCAACACTCTCCCTCTTAAACGAATATTCTTTATTCATTCTTTCTTTGAGGAACGGGAATGTTCGATCACCAGTTCCTATTATTTGCCTCGGGCGTTCTCCTCCACCCTGAAACATTCACGGCTTATCATTTCCTTCAAGAATCAGCTTTGGTTGGGGATTAGGGTTATATACTTGTTTCGGCTTGTCTTCATACTGTATCGGTTACTTGCCTTTATCTACATTGTAAGCCATTTGTTTTCCTTTATTAACTCTGGAGAAAAATGTAGAGTTGGCATCACCCCTTCTGGCACCCGAGGCTTTAGCTTTCTTGAGCTTATCAGAGTGATTTTCTGATTTTGATAAGTTCAACTTTTCGAACTTCGCCACTCTGTCGAGCAAGTCCTGAAATGTGGTGATGGTAGCCATACATAAAAATGGTTGTATCTTATCATCGATGTTTCCCATTAACAATTGCACGACATGTTCTTCTTCTAATTGCTGCTCACATTTCAAGCTCAAATTGCGCCAGCGAGTTATATATTTTTTCACTGACTCATCCCTCCTTCATTTATCTAAGGCGAGATCAGCGATTGTTATTTTTTCGGTCGCACTGGAAAACCTCTTCACGAACATGGCTTCTAACTCTGCAAATGTTCTTACAGAGTCCTTCGGCAATTCAGCATACCATTCGAACGCAGTCGAGGTTAAACTGCTGACAAATTGTCTGAAGAGCAGAGCGTCAACACCTCATGTATTACCACATGTGGTTTTAAATTAAGCCAAATATTATTTGGGGTTACTATTACTATTGAATGTGTTAAACTTCGGGACAGAATACCCCTTTGGGTATGGCACCTGGTCAAATTCAGCAGGATACGGACGGCCATTGCTCACTAGTTTTTCTGCCTGATCCAAAGCTATGACAGCTTTAATCTTCTCATTGATGATTGTCTCCAACTGCGCCACCGTCACAAGCTCGAATGTCCTTGCTACATTTTGAGGAGTAGGTTGGCGAACCAAACGATCATTCTCAATTCCTCCTTCATGTGAACCTCTTACTTCCGACACTTGGGGTGCAGGATGAGCTGGCGGATTAGCGAGACCACTACTTATCGCCTGATGATTGGTTTGTTGAGCAGGTGTAGGATTAGCAGTGATATTTCTCTGCATCATCTGCATCATCATAGTCATTTGCGTCATCATCTCAGTCATTTTGGCATTTAACTGAGCAAGTTCTTTATCTTTTGCCTTCATCTGACGATGCATTTGCCTTTGTGCCTCTGCTAGTGTGGTAGCATCAGGGAACAAAGGATTTTCTTCGAATTCCTCCTCTTCTTCATTCTCCAAGGAGTCAGCATCTCTATCGGCAGTGAATCCAGTCCCATATTGTCGTTGGTATACCCGCAAAGGTGGTCGCTCATCATCATGTTCCACCATATAGACCACTTCAACTCCCATGGTCTCTTCGTCATCTTCATCATTTTCTCGTGTACGGATCTCCGAGCGGCGTCTCCGCTGAATCTCCGGTTCATTACTTGGCACAAAAAACTCTTCGATCCGCGGGCTGCGATCGAAGTTAGTTTCTTCTTGGGATGATGCAGTTGGCTGATGATGGGATCCCATGGAGGATTCTCCAGGGTGTCGACCATCAAAGGAATAATTAGTTGGGACCTTCTTAGGAACCCATTTTTGATGACTTCTATTAATGGGGGCGGATCTCTGGGAGGTTGCACCATATGTCACGCCAGTACTTGTTTGTTTGTCAAGTGCTCTTCTTTCATATGGTCTTGACCTCCAAACTTGTTTGTCCTTTCGCTGGGCCCTTTCGACGGCGGATTCTTGGACACGTGGTCCAAGTGTCACACCCAATGTGCTTCCTGCGAAGTTGACTTAAATTTTCCTCGAGTCAACAAAGGTGGCAACTCTCTTGGTGGACATCTTCTGGCCTCAATCACCACTGGCCTTTGGTATTTCTTTTTCATCAACCCCCTTTCTTTTACCGTTTTTAGGACTCTGTGCACTTTGGCGGACAAAGTCTCGGGCTCTTTCTTCTTTTGAGGAGCAAGGGCTTGGGGTTGTTGCTCCCAAAATAATTGTTTAAGTTCACCAGTAGAGCTATTCCGTTTTACCTATTTCAAATTTTTAAACTTATTCTGAGTAGGAACACTCGCTTTCGGTTCTTGAGCAGGTAGTGTGGATGGGTGGACTTGTAGCATCTGCTGAGCTCGCAGTTCTGCATTCATCCTTCTCCTCTGCCTTCTTGATGGCCTTCCTCTAGATGAGGAGGCCTCAGCATCATTCCTTTCAGGCATAGATACCCAGCCGGCAAAGTGGTGGTAGTAGCATGCATCACAGAAATTTGTTTCCCGGCTATGACCTCTCTTGTTGTCGGGGTTTCAGAATTCGATAGCCTTTTGAAGACTGAGACCCTCTTCTGAGGGAACTCATTAGAAGTAACAACCCGGGCTGGTTGTGGTCGCTGTGGCATTGGAAACATCCGACGAGCAGCAACATCAGCAGCATAAGGCCTCATGGCAGGCTTTTTAGTATCAATGTCGTATACTGGGACGGCAGCAGCACTCGCAGTAGCTGCAGAGAATTGTAGCCCACC
>NW_021319581.1:70146-88222 GCF_001605985.2 Dendrobium catenatum
AGGCTTAACAACCTAATTACTGGACTCAACACCTCTCCCTCCGGCTTTCTGACGGTTGATGCTTCCGTTATTTGCGAGTTGGAATTTTTTCCTGCTCGAATTAGCGCCCCTCCTCGTGTGCAGAAGCTTACAGGATTTCTTCCTCTCCCTCTGGCTTCCTAACGGTTGAGGCTTCCGTTATTTGCGAGTTAGAATTTTTTCCTTGCTCGAATTAGCGCCCCTCCTCGCGTGCAAAAGCCTACGGGATTTTTTCTCCTCCTTCCTGAAGCAATTGAAAATGGGTGATCGCATCTCTACAAAAGATGTTTCCGTTGTAGAAGATCGTCCTACTGCCCGTTCAGAAGGTTCCTAAGGCGACAAAAGCCGACGACGTCATCTCCACCATTACCGAAGACTCTTTCATCTCTTTTAGGAAAAAATTTCATTTTCCTAATGACTTGGTGATGAAGGTACCGACAAGATCTGAGCGTGCCTGCTTCCCTCCCCAAGGATATGTGATAGTGTACGAGTTTAGTTTGTGAGCGGGATTGTGATTTCTGCCGCCGCCTGAACTGCTCGATATCCTGACGGCTTGTGGATTGAGTTTGTCTCAATTCTCCTATCGGGCTATGTCAGTCGTAGTGGGTCTGATCGCATTCTTCAGAGACCATGGAGCGGTTTTTTTCTGTAGAATGCTTATCCCGGATGGGGCGTATCTATACTGACCCACAGGGTCGAATTTCCTTTAGATCCAAGTGGTTGGAAGTTCATACTCGGGATCCATCCAAAGATTGGATTAGAGATTATTTCTTCGTGCAGAATGATTGGGGCCTCCAAGAAAGGTGGGGAAAGTTGAGGGAGCTACCTATCCCTCTTCATATAGGAGCGGAGGACTTGTTGAGTATGTTGAAGGTTCCTGATATTGAAGCTCTTCATTATGAGATGCGCTCTCTTAGCGGATGCTTAGACGAGGAATTTTTATTCAAGGTGGGGCTATCCACTCATGCAGGGAGGTCGCACGCACAGAAATTGAAGATATCCGCAAAGGTCCCGGAGGTTCAAAAAACTCAATCCAGGCGACCTGAGGGCGAGGGAGATTCACATACGCCTAAGAAGAAAAAGTCGAATGGAGTTTTTGCAGTTGCTGGCAAGGGTCCTCGCTTTTCTCCATTCAGGATATACATTCCAGAGGATGTTCTGAAACATAAGTGTATAGGTCGTCGACGAGTCGAAGAGTTGGTGGGTTTACATTCTCTCCATTTCCATTGTATTTGCGTCTAATTTCGGGGATATACTTTTCACTTATTGATTCTTTTTTGAACAGTACCTTGAGTTGAACAAAATCTTGGATGATTGGAATGATGAGTTCGTGAAGGTCAAATACCTCCAGGGAGAATACAAGAAGAAATACGACGGTAGAGTGAAGGAAATGGAGACGGTGGAGAGTCAACTCGATCAATGCAGAACAGAATTAGCGAACAAGATCGCTTCAGCCTCTTCCCAGAATGAGCGGATGGATCGTTTGCATATTCAGTTGGTGGAGGCGGAGGCAACAAACAACCAACAACTAAAAAATATGCGAATCCTCGAGGCTGAGAATAAGCTCCTGAACAAGTTGTCAGAGAAGGTAGCTCAACTGTCACCATCTGCAGCCGTAGAGGAGTTCAAAAAATCTTACGCCTTTAAGATTTTATCGAGGATCAAGTCCAGGAAGCTCGCGAATATTTTTATGACGTGGAGGTGAAGGCTTTAGAAGCAGAGCTTATGCATGATGGCTTCATTAAAGGCTTTATGAAGGGTGTTCGTGCAGTGCAACGCAAGAACGGAGGGGAGATCGAGGGGTTGACTCCGAGCCAGGCTTCTGGTGATCCTTCTCCAGATTCTGGCGGTGAAGAATTTGAGAGTGATTTGCAAAAGATCTTCGCGTTGGAAGAGGACGACGATGATGATCTTGAGATTCTGTAGAGTTGTTTTGATGCTTTCTGTGTTGCTTTTGTTTTTGTTGCGACGATTGTTCATATGTTCATGTTGTTCGTGTGTTGTTATTTTTGAACGATGTACCTGATATTTGTGGGTTTATAAAAAGGATATTTTTCTTTTTCATATATGCTAGCTCGAATGCTAAGTCTTTTTGACTTGCATGAACACGAGGGATATTCGCTTTGGGATATTCTGACCTATCCGATGTTGTTAATCAAAGCACTTGCTTGATGATCTTAACCTGTGTGGAAGAGGTCGGACTAGATCCCCCTGGGATTAGTCGTCTATTGATTGAGATACAAAATTAGTTGTGTATTTCTCGAATCATAGAAAAAAGCTCGAATAAGAGGGACAATGCAATGGCAAAGCAATCATCACATTACTGTATTATATAAATAGTACGACAATTCCCTAGTAAACTTAGGGATACAAAAATAAGTGTTCTTCTACAACAACGTACAGAGATTGAAAAAACTCAAAAGAAAATACAATGCATAACTACAAAGCAAAACGAACGTCACGAACGACACTACACATAACAGATAGTAACATCAATCTTCTACTGATAGTACTTGCGAAGGTTGTCCACATTCCAAGTTCGGCGAAGCATCTTTCCGTTCGCATCTTTTAACTTGAAGGTCCCAGATTTGACCATAGCCTCTACCAAATAAGGACCTTCCCATAGGGGGGAGAGCTTATTGCGTTGAGGGCCTTTTCCAGCAGCTTCAAGGCTTCGCAGAACTAGATCTCCAATGAAAATAGTTTGAGGTTTTATCCTCCGATTGTAGTGACGAGCGATCCGTTGATGGTATGCAGCGACCCTGAGTGAGGCTACGTCCCTTGCCTCGGGGAGGAGGTCTAGATTCGTCCTGAGTTTCTCCTCATTTTTACTGAAGTCAAAGGTCTGAACTCTATTGCTCGGGACCCCTATATCCACAGGTATGACTGCTTCTGTGCCGAAACAGAGGTTAAACGGAGTCTCTCCTGTAGGTGTTCTGACTGTGGTGCGGTAAGCCCAGAGGACATTTTAGAGTTCTTCAACCCATTGCCCCCCTAGCCTTCCCTAGGCGTGTCTTCAATCATTTCAAAATTGTTCGATTTGTAACCTCTGTTTGCCCATTTGTTTGAGGATGGGCGATAGCTGTGTGGACGAGTTGAATGTGAAAGTCTTTACAAAAAGATGTAAATATTTTTCCAGTAAACTGAGTTCCATTGTCGGTGATGACCTTTGCTAGAATACCGAAGCGACAAATTATATTCTTCCATAAGAATTGTTTGGCATTTGCTTCAGTAATTTTTGCTTCCACCCATTTCGTAAAGTAGTCTACAGCTAGGATGATGAATTTTCGTTGTCCTGTGGCTATAGAGAAGGGCCCCATTATGTCGATTCTTCATTGGGCAAAAGGCCAGGGGCTTTGAAGTGATGCAAGTTCTAGAGCTGGAGTATGTGTGAGATTGGAATGCAATTAGCAGTTTATGCACTTTTGTGTAAACTCAAGTGCGTCCTGTTTCATTGTAGGCCAATAGAATGCCTGCCTCATGATTTTATAAGCCAAAGCTCTTCCTCCCAGATGCTCGCCACATACTCCTGAATGAACTTCTCAGAGTGCATAATCAGCTTCTGAAGGTGGGAGACACTTCAGATATGGCCTGGTGAAAGCGCGCTTATACAATTCACCACCAATGATGGTGAAATTTGCTGCTCATCTTCAAAGTCTTGTTGCAGTCATGGGTTCTTCAGGCAATACCCCATCTTGTAAGAAAGACAAAATGGGATTGATCCAAGACTCCTCCCTTGTTTCGTTGATCGATTGTATGACCCATGGACCTTGAATGCTGGGAAAGTGGATCTCCTCAACACACTTCCTCTTGTAGATGTCTCCTATTGCTGATGTTGCAAGCTTTGAAAGAGCATCTGCTCTTACATTTTGCTCTCGAAGAATATGTATGATCTGATATTTTCCTATTAGGGTTAAAAGCAGTTTTGCAATCCTGCAATATTGAGCCTGCTACGGATTGTGGATATCGAATTCTCCCTCTACTTGGGAAGCAACTAGCTGTGAATCGGTGTGGACTACCAGATTTCGCACTTCACAATCAATTGCTAGTTTTAGCCCAGCGATAAGAGCTTCATATTCTGTTATATTGTTTGTTGCCGGGAACTTGAGTCGCAGCCCATACTCAAGAGTAATCTCCTGCGGGGATATTAACAGAATTCCAGCTCCCGCACCAGAACTTCCCGATGATCCATCAACATACAACGTCCAAGGCGGAGGAGAAGGCAAAGTACTTGGTTGAACATCAGATGCCGGGATGGTGCATTCAACCACAAAATCTACGAGTGCTTGAGATTTTATATCGGGTCTAGGCAAGTATTGAATCCGATTTTTGCATAATACTTTTTAGCGGTAGGTTTGTGTAAACTCCTATTGAGTGGACTTGGAAGTAAGGACGTAGTTTCCTGGCAGAATAAACTAACGCCAATGTTGTCTTATCCGCTAAGGGATAACGCCCCTCCGTCTCAGATAGGATTTTACTGACATAGTAGACGGGGTGTTGCGTAGCATTTTCTTCCCGTACTAAGACTGAACTGATGGCTTGGGCCGAAATAGCTATGTATAAATACAACTTTTCTCCGGACGTCGGTTTAGAAAGTAGCGGCGGGGAAGCCAAATACTTTCGTAGCTGTTCGAAGGCTTCTTGGCATTCGTCCGTCCATTGAAAACCAGAGTTGCGGGCACCTCTGAGTATTTTGAAGAAAGGCATATATTTGTCTCCTGAACACGCCAGGAAACGTGACAATGCTGCAATTCTCCCGTTCAGCCTTTGGACTTCCTTGATGTTCTTAGGGGGCACCATATCTCTTAACGCCTTGATCTTTTCGGGATTGGCTTCAATTCCTCTGTGGGTTACCATAAAACCCAGAATTTTCTAGAAGCAACTCCGAAGGCGCATTTGGCAGGGTTGAGTCGCATATTGTAACGCCTCAGCAGCAGAAGCACTGCTCCAAGTCGGAGATATATTGAGACTTTTCGCGACTCTTTACCAACATGTCGTCGGGGTATACCTCCATGTTACGCCCAATAAGGGTTTTGAAAACCTTATTCATGAGGCGTTGGTAAGTTTCTCCAGCATTCTTGAGCCCGAAGGGCATTACCCGATAACAGTACAGTACTCTGTCTGTTTGAAATGCTGTTGCTTCTTAATCAGTCGGATTCATCTTGATTTGATTGTAACCGGAGTATGCGTCCATGAAACTCAACATATGATGCCCAGAAGTGGTATCGACTAACTGGTCGATGCGCGGAAGGGGAAAGCTATCTTTTGGGCAGGCCTTGTTGAGATCAGTATAATCTATGCACATTCTCCATGCATCGTTCCCCTTTCAAACCAAGACGACATTTTCCGGCCAATTAGGATGATGCACTTATCGTATGAATCCGACTTTCAAAAGTTTGTCTACCTCTTGTTCGATCGCCTGCTGACGATCTGGTGCAAAATTCCGTTTCTTCTGGATGATTGGTTTGTTTATCGAATTAACCTTAAGGGAATGTACAATTACTTCAGGGTCAATCCCGGGCATATCCGCCGGACTCCATGCAAAGATATCCTGATTTTCCTGTAGAAAATCTGTGAATATTTTCTTCTCGTCTTCTCAGAGAAGTGACCCAATTTACACCGTTTTTAGAGGATGTTCTTCAGAGATAGATACAGTGGTGATTTATTCTACTAGAGAGGCTCTCTGAGGTATGTCCTCGCTCCGGAGATCAAAATCCTCAATGTTTAGAGTATCGGTCGGTTGTGTTTTGACCTGCCTGAGATAGCAAGTTTGTGCTTCTTGTTGATCTCTGCATGCCACACTAACTCCCGTTGGAGTGTGGAACTTCAGCTTGAGGTGAGGGATAGAGGTGACAATCCCAAAAATTGATTGGAGTGGCCTTCCAAAGATAGCGTTGTAAGCCGATTCAGACTTTACAACAATGAACTGAACAGAGTGTGCGGATTGCCTGGGGAATTCTCCAAGTACAACTGGAAGACTAATTATACCTTATACTCGTACAGGTCGATTATCAAACCCGTACAGAGGGCCTGCAGCGGGCTGAAGTTTTTCTCTTGTGAGACCAATATTGAGGAAGGTAGAGTAGAACAGGACGTCCACAGAGCTGCCGTTGTCTACAATGATTCTCTTAACGTTGTAGCACGGGTCGCCTATGCCTGCATTAATAACAATAGGATCTTGGTGAGGGGTTTTTACTCCCTCCAAGTCGGAATCATCAAAGGTGATGGAGTGATCTACACGAGCTTTCTTAGGAGTTGAGTTTTGTCCACAGCCAAAAAGACTTTATCGGATAGCAGAGGGCCTCCAGCTATTGTCTTAATTTCTCCAACTGCGATTCGATTGTTTACCGGTGGCCTCTGGTGTCGTTCTTGCCCCCCAGCGGGACGAATTTCCTCTCGGGGAGGAGGATTCTGAATAAACTATCAGAGATAACCTTGGCGGATAAGCCTTTCAATCTCCTCCTTCAGTTGTCTGCAAGCTTCGGTAGTGTGACCATGACTACGATGGAAATGATAGTATTGGTCCTGATTTACTGTGTTCGGCTTCAAGGGATGTAGCCACTTTACCATATCCTGATCTCGTACAGCCATTAGCACATTTGCTCGAGATGTATTGAGATGAGTGTATTCTTTCTCTTGTCGAGGTTCTCGCCGTGGTAATGGAGGCCTCGGGGGTAGATTGTTCTTCCCTTGCTTCTTTCGTTGCGAGGAAGAATTATCCGTTCCTGGCGCTCCCTTGCGCTTTCCAATAGATTTTTCGAATTGTTTCCTATGGGCGTTTATAGCCTCATTCGCCGAGATTTGAGCTTCTACCCGGTGAATTAAATCGGCATATGATGGAACGGTGTCGTGCATAAGTGCTGAATAGAAGGGGCCAGGGCGAAGGCCTCCAAGGAAGACTCCCCTCAACAATTCAGGATCTACTCCTGGGATTTGTCGAGCTTCAGTGGATAATCGCTAAAAATACTCCTTTAAAGATTCTCCTTCGTTTTGGCGGATTCCAGCGAGGTAGGAGGAATCCTTAGCAATCTTTCGGTTGGCTACGAATTGCTCGACAAAAGCTTTTGCTAATTTCACAAATGAAGGGATCGTCCCTGATGGAAGCGAGTAGAACCATGTGCGAGCCTGTTCTTTGACAGTGACAGGAAAGACTTGGCAAAGGAGAGCGTCCGAAACTCGCTGAATGTGCATAATGGTTCTGTAGTGGTTGATATGCTCGTACGGGTCGGACGTCCCGTCGTAAGACTCGATGCTGGGTAACTTAAATCTAGCCATAATGGGATGTTGTAGTATGGCCTCAATTAGAGGTGATGATTCCTGAAAGTCTCTCTACCGGAGAGTTTGTCTCGCATCCCCTTGGGGGAATTCTTCCCTTACTAATTTTTGCAGTTCGTGACGCAGGGCGTCGTGAGGGAGCTCCGCTCCACGTGGTTGAGCAGAGTCTTCGGGGAGATCTGGGAGGATGCGAGGCTGTCGAAATTAAGGTGGAGGATGTGTAGAACTTGCCGTATCGGCAAGTTCATTATCCTGTCGAGACTGAGGAAATCTTCTAGGTGGGGGGAGATGAACTTCTGCTTGAAGATGCCCAAATTGGACATCCTCAACCCGTGGTGGATTCTGGGGGAGGAAAACTTCCTCCTGTTGTGCTAATGCCGGCTGTCGATTCTCCCGTAGGAGTTGAAGAATCTCATTCTGAGATTCCTCCATTTTTCGGATTCTTTCTTCCAAAGAAGGTCCTGAGGTCCTTTCGCCGGCAGCATTTTGCCCACTAGGATGCAAAGATGATGACATTGGTCGTCTGTGGTTAATAGACGAATTTCTGGACTGACGAGAGTTGGAGCGAGAAGCTCCAACCAAACGACTACTGCGCCTATTCACCATCGTAGCAGTACTCGAAATAGTGGGATAGTGTTCCCCACAGACGGCGCCAAACTGTTGCGTGCTAGGAAATACGCGGCGGTAGAGTTTGTAAATTCGCGTCCGAGCGTTGCACATAAATATAACACACAAACAGGAAGATAAAAGAACACCGGGATTTGTACGTGGAAAACCCAAAAAGGGAAAAACCACGGGGCCTTGCCCAGTTGTAAAATTCCACTAGCGCTTTTGTAAATTACAAGAAACAGATTCGTCCCGCAAATTGGGACGATCAGATTACAACTTGAAGTAAATTTACAAAGTTTGCAGAATCCCGTCGTTTCCTGAAAATTCAGCAAAATTCCGGCGTATTCAGGAGGCGGGAAGATCTCCGGCGGTGGTCGACGAGGAAAGATTACAACTTGAAGTAAATTTACTAAGTTGCAGAATCCCGTTGTTTCCTGAAAATCCGGCAGAGTTCCGAAGTATTCAGGCGGCGGGAAGATCTACGGCGGTGGTCGAGGAGGAGAGGAATCACCTTTTCCCCTTTTCCTTCTTCTTCTTCTCTCTCTTCACTTGAGTCCCCTTGGTGTAGAATGAGGTATCTATTTATAGTTTTTTCTGGACTGACATAGCCCGTAAATAGGCGTGAGATCAGGGGCGAATTGGGAGTGTTTTGAATGGACGGCCGATATCGAATCCTTTGATCATGCACCGTTCGTTGGGCATTTGAAGACCTTAATGATGTCGGAATTCGGCCATCTTGGGCTCGTTGGATTCGTCTCGTCAAGCCGTTCGATTCGAGTATAAGCTCGTCAAAATCGGAGACCGTTTGGTAACTCAAATTGCGGTTTGAACCTTCCAATAGTGCTTCAGGTCCTTGATTCGAACCCATTTGGACTCGGATTGGGTCGAATTTGGTGTCATTGGATTCGTATTTCCGAGACGCTCAATTTGACTGTAAGCTCGCTGAAATCGGAGTTAGGGAGCTCCCAAAAATAATTTTTGAAATTTCCAACTAGCTTTTGCCTCGAGATTCGTGCCTAATCAAGATAATTTTGTGATGCCATATCAATTATATTAAAATAAATTTTGATGGATTAGGGGGTTTGGGGTTTAGGAACACAATTGAAAGTCTAAGGCCCCCCATTTGATTGCATTGAGTTGCAAATCTATGTTCTAAAACTAATAAAATTTGTTAGCTCCACTATTTAGTTTAGTTGGATATAGGTAGAAAATATTATCTTTAAAGTAAATAAATTCTATAGAGTTTTGCATTTTATTTGAGACGACTTTATTACTGCTTTGTAAAACAAGTTTTTGGTACAAAATTTATTTAAGTGGCCTTAGGCTTCATTTGGGACGAATATCTTACTGCTTCTTAAAGCAGATTTCTAATACAAAAATTTTAATTGTTGTATCAAAAAGCTATTTTATGAAGCAGTAAAAAAACCGTCCCAAACAAAATCTTAATTTCACACAAGAAATACAAATTGAGACAAAAATGATATATCATATCATCATTATTCAAAATATGTTCAATCTACAAGTAACAAAATGATACCTTAGCTATAGCTCATACCAATTTTATTTAACCAAAAAAAAAAAACTCACAATGGAAGATGCTATAACTACCATGTAGAAATAAAACATCCAGAGCAAGTTTTATTTAACCCAAAAAAAAAAAACTCACAATTTTCTTTAACCAAAAAAAAAAAACTCACAATGCTTCCTGAATGAAAAGATCTGCAAATTATGCATGCAGCAAAATTCGTGTAAAGAATTACAATCAATATAAACATATTTCTTTATAAAAACTATAACACCTAAGTATATGGATTGATAAGAAAAGAAAAACTAGTTCTAAACTATATGGCTTCATCGCATATTCTCATGACATTTCCCTTGAACATCTTAAAGATATTCAGGAGAAAAAATTGTTTGGAAAATTTTGTAAACAAAATATGGTAAAAGGGCAATGATCACAGCAGCTGAAGTGACAATCCAGTAAATTGGACTAGGAGCTGCAGCTTCCAGGAACACCCAGTACGCTGATGTAGAAATAAAAGGAGGAAAGAGTCCATAGATGACCAAAAAGACATACCAGAAAGAGATACTGCCCCAAATAAAAAGGTGCTGGATCCAGGTGAAGTAGTTCAGGTAGAGAGCTAACTGGCAGTTCACAGTCCAGATCACACAGGTGTACATGGTGAGACCAAGCATATCAAGTCCTCCGACCCGCCCATCCACCCGGAAGGCCTGGTCAAGGATGGCGCTTGAAGTGAAATAGTATATTATGATGGAGCTGAAGACTCCATTAATCATCCAGCCGAGAATGCGAGGCCAGCTGAATAGAATGTTCTGCACTCCATCCTGGTGCATCAGCGGGTACTGCATGGTAATAGAACAAGGCAAGAAAATTTTACACAAGTTTGGTTTAAAATTTGTGTTGGTTGGATTCATTAAACATTTATAATTGATCAAAATTGGATAACATGACTCTATCTACTCATATAAGAGAGACTTATGCTTCATTTGAAATGACTTTCTTATTGCTTCTTAAAGTAACTTTTTAGTATAAAGATTAAAATTTTTGTACTAGAAAGCTGTTTTAAGAAGCACTAAGAAAGCCGTCCCAAACGAAACCTTAGGCTTTGTTTGGGATGGCTTTCTTACTACTTCTTAAAGTAACTTTCTAGTAAAAAAAAATAATAATAATTTTTATACTTAAAAGCTGCTTTAAGAAACAATACGAAAGCCGTCCCAAACGCAGCCTTAAATTATAATGGAAATAGAATAGCCAGTTGCAAGTTATAAATTATCAAAATTTGATAACATGTATTGATTCTCCCTACACTGCAGATGAATATAACTATGAAAGAATAACCAGTGCAATGATTAAGTGCATACCTTCAGGCAGAGCCGTGAGGAGACATCCTTATCAAATACGCCAAGAGCAATCACTGGAAGTGAGGTGAAGACAACATTGTAGAAGGCAATGTACCAGTCATTGTATGCAGGTTGTGCAGTGAAAGAAGTATGAACCTCAAAGCAGAACAGGGTAAAGCCAAACGTAATGTTCTTGTAGAAAAAATAGCAAATCTGTTCAAGTAATGCCACAAGTAAACTTAAGTCGATTGCAGTACGAAATTCCAACAGTTTCAATGGTCAGTGGACTGCTGTTTCTACTAGTTTCCTTGATTGAAGCTATATAAGGTATACAATTTACACTAAAAATATAAATTAACGGACAGAAAAAGCTATCATTCCAGCGAAAAGATTTAGTAACTAAAGACTAAAAAATCATCATAACTCTCCAAATCATAATTTTAAATCTATTTAAATCTAAAGCTACATATCTATGCATCTTCTTAGAGGTAGCTATAATTAACTTTTTTTTTTCTTCGATTTCGATCAATTTAGAACATATCCTTATTTTGTGTATTATACGCTTCTAAAGGAAGTTCTTCTCTAACACTCCCAATTATTAATTTCTCAAAATATCATTTTAACATTTTATTGATGCCTTCATCTTCAACTCAAATCATATTATATTTTATTACTAACCCATATAATTAGATCAAAATCCCTAGATCAATTATCTCGTCTTAATTATTTTATATATCTCTTTTTGTTCATCCGTAATAACTAGTTTATTATAAAAAAGACCATAATTAGTAGCTTTTTGACACTCTTAGAAATAGCACGATCGAACAAGGAGATATCCATCTTTCCCCAGAAATACACCATATAGACCCGCCAAAAGAAATTGGTATACCAGAGTGTAAGCTTGAAAACACAATGCTTCAAACAAAATCAAAATTAGGAAGGATTCATTTCTTGTTGACTGAGGCACCAACTAATAGGAAAACATATGTCTCCTATACTAGATCTAATATTTGCTTCCTTATTAGTGTTAGACAGATTAAGAACAACTCTACAAAGAAGCATCTTAATGTTAGACACAAAATACAAAGGAATATTAAAAAGGCACCTGAAAAAGGGTTATTTTTCATAAGAATTACAAACACAAGCACAAAAATCTTCAGCGGTGTTGAATGAGACTAGCCTAAATCCACATCTGATTATTGCTTAGCGAAAATATAATCATACGTAGAAGTAAAAGAAAAAGTTTGTTGTCGCTCAAAATAGTGTTGGAAGTTGAATTCAAGGCGACGGCCAGCAAACCCCATACGTTCAACCTGCCAGCAGGCCCCATACATTCAGCCCGCCAGCTTGCAACATTCATTTTGTTGTCAACTATCTATTGCCTTGGCTATCAAGCCATAGCTGATATGCCTTGATGTTGCCAGCCAGGAACTTATTTGTTAATGAGAAATTAATTGAAAATTATTGCATTCAATACATACTCTAATGTAATTGATTAGTTTAATTCATCCCTATTTTTCTCTCCTTCCTAGTGCCAGTTATGGCCTATTTTTATCTCTTAGTTTTCTTTCTATTCTAAGCCGAAGATACTGTATCTCCTCTAAATCATGTATCCCTTCTACTTATTCGAATATGAAAAAAATGTAATATCTTTAGCACATTTTTCAACAGAAATATAATGATATTAATAAAAAAATGGCATTTGCCAATCTCATGATGAAAAGGAAAAGGGAGATGCAATACCATGGCAGCAATCCGCCTGTAACACCAATGCCCATGAACAAGTAGTAAACGCTCCAAATAACGAAATTGAGCAATTGCAAAATCACTAGACATTACAGCCTGAAATTTTAAAAGCACGTTGTGAATAATAATGGGGCAGGTGATAAAAAATCAAGTATGATACTCATCAAGAACTTGCAATCAGGCCAGGTAGAATCTTGTAATTAGTTCAGATGTTGAATGCATTTAGTATACCAAGGTCAGCCAAAATATTGACATTAAAAAACTTCTAGACAGTGTAATAGCTTGTTTTTCATGATGGCGTTCAATTTGACTTTTTTATGGTACTATATTGGTAAGCAGAATATGATAACAGTTTCTAAAGCTTGATTTAAAAAAGAACAAAATAGTATTAGCAAGGCCATATATGAAGATATGAAATACTTAATGAAGCATAATTATCGTCTTAATTGATGTATCAATAAATGGAAGGAATAAGAAGAAAACATCTATTCCTAGAAATAGAAACTAAATAAGAAATGCAAATGACTTCTCATAAAGCATAAGATTCAGGCCTTGTTTGGTTCCCCCCGACATTTTTTTGTTCTTAAATGGAGGTATTACAACGGAGAAGTAGATTTTTTTTTTTTCAAATCGGCAAAAATACGGAGGTGTAGCAAAAGGTATTTTGGAAAAAAAGCATAAACAAACAGTAAAATAATAATTTTTTCACCGTTTGAAATCAAAAACGGAGAAATTCTGGCCAACCAAATGAGGCCTCAGTCAGCGCAAGGACCCAAATGAATTCGCTAATTAGCATAGGAAGAAATGAAAGCTTGAATCTGCCCGTAGGTTAGAAGGTTGATTCCAGTATAAATGAGTATGTAGAGCTTTTGAGGTAAAAGGGCTTATGGTGTAGGCCACATGTTGTGTACATCCATAATCTACACTTACTATTCAAACTTCAAAAAAATTGGTTAACAAACTATCAAGTAAGAAAAGCTTAACTTACCTGAGGCAACAGCTTATGACTTTCCCATGATAATGAATAGGCCAGATAATACCCAAAAAAAATAAAGAAAAATGAATATCATTTGTTGAAGGGTAAAAAACCTGCATCCCCTCAACTCCACTAATGCCCACACCAACATCAGCCTCCTGAAGCATTCCAACATCATTTGCACCGTCACCAATTGCAAGTGTTGTTTTCTTTGTAGTTCTTTTAACTAATCTGGCAACCTGAAAGATTTCAATTTTCATTTAGATATGCTGAACGTCTCAAAGAATGAGAACGTAAAGGAAGAAAAATAAAATTAAGAAGAAACCTTATGGCTAGAAGGATGAATCAAGCACCCCAGTGGATGGCAAAAAAAACAAACCATAATTTATATTCAATCATCAGCCATCTGAATTATTTCCTAAGACGTACTATTTAAGTAGTGTCAAATCCAAGGACTTTCAAACGCTGCTAAATTTAAATAATGACAAGCATAGTTAAAATAATAAATGACCAATTTACTCCTCATAATTGATGAAATAACAACTAAGAACAAATGACTTGAAACAGTTGACAAAATATGATAATAGCAACATAAATAAGACTCAATACTAATAATAGATATTCAATATCTTGCAAAACAAAAATTCCCTTTAGTTTGCAAAGGACTCTGTGGGCTAAAAAAATTCACGTTTGGCTCTGCTAAGAATTTTGTTCCAGGTCAAATTTTTAGAAGGTATATTAGAATACATATAAAACACTATTGAGAGATTTTATCCTTATTTCACAAAAACTTTATGACTTGATTATGAGTTTCCCATGAGCGCAAGTCCTTATAATAAATTATCCCTTCCATTGATGAGAAATTTTTTTTGATTGAGGCTAGTTGTTAGATAGATGTTAGACTCTTAATGTATAGTAGCAACAATTTTGATTTCAAAATTGAGAAAAAAATCTAGTTGTTCTTAAGGCATATGGTAGGAGAATAATGATGACTCAATCAACATCTCATAATTTGTCTACTTAATTTGCAGAGGTAATTAATCAAACTAACCGAAGGGTCCTTGCCGGCAGGCATAAGGTTTGTGATCTTTTAGACATAAGATAGATGTTTGTCTTAAGGAAAAATTTTAATTCGATCTTCACTACAATAAAGCTTTGTGGGATTAAGTGCACCATATGGTTCACAACTCAAAACATTAAGTCATTGGAGAACATTTGGACTACAGTCATAACCGTAATATAGTTGTTGTTTTGCGAGAAAACTACTCAGTTAGAAGGCCCTAATCAAAACCTTTATTTATGATCATAACTATTACTTAGTAGTGTCATTTGGTGGAAAAACTATCCATTTAAATGAGATGAGCAACATCCTTCCTGACATAAGATCGATCCTCTAGGAGTGATCATAGACATACTCTCGATATGACATTTGCTTTTCGTGAGCTGAGGTTACCTTAAATTTGTCACCCCTACCAAAATATTGCAGAGGGTAGAATAATTATTATTTTAAGCTTCGGGATGATAGATTTTGCATGAATATTTTCAAAATTTTATTTTTTGATTGGATTTTTTAATTTTATCAAGGGTCAACATGCTTTGATTTAAGATTTGGAAGCATTTTAGTGATAAGATTCTTCTCGAGTTGAGATTGTCTATCAACATGACAATCATTAGAATTAAGGTTTAAATCTTGTCAACTATAATTTTTAAGATGTGAAAGATCACAATTGCAACATGGGAGTTACGATGTTATCCTATAGGTAGGGTAGCCCACTCAAAGAGTGTGGGCTAATTCTTTTGAATTTTAAATTGTTAAAAGATAAAAAGGGTTTGAATTTCTTTAAGATGGTTGCAATGTTCTCAAGACATTTGCATGCTCTTTACAGCTATTGCACACTTCTCAAGGTATGTTGAATTTAAGTTCACTTTATTTTTAGTCCATGCAACATGCTCAAATTATCAAATTTACACATTTCAAACTTTTAAGTTCAACACATTTGCCAAAGCACATATGGACAAAATTATTTTCGGTGATTTTATATGTCATGCACACCTTTCAATGTATCCACATAATGCGCTTACATATTTCATGATGCAATTACACATTTTTTAATACAATTGTATGGTGCACTTACATATTTTTAATGCATTTATACAATGTAATTGCACACTTTTTCAATACATTTGAACGAAGTACCTACAAACTTGGCAATGCACTAGCACGCTTGTCAATAAACGTGCATGAAACACTTGTAGTCTTGCATGCTTGTCAATATATTTGATAAAGCACTTGCACATTTTTAATAGGCATGCATGATTTCCATTACACACTTTTCAAGGCATTTGCATGATTGAGGTGTTTGCATGACTTTTGAGGTCTTACGTTTGAGCTGAATATTGCCTTACAAAGCACGTGCAAAACAAAAAATTATCTAGATAAAATTATTTACACGAGTGTTTGCAATGGGACTTAAATTATCAAGATTTGAAATGTTTGCATGAATATCACATCATTAATATGCGTGCAGAGTTCCATTTTGAGTTCAAAAAATCATCTTCTATCAACTTACGTGTATGAATTGCAAACCCATTGGTGAATGTTATAAATCAAAACTTTCATTCTTCCAAAAAATGACATAATTTTCATCTTTATATGAATGTAATTTTGTTGTGGTGAGCTTTGCATACGAATCAAATTTCTTTCTATAAATAGGGATCATTGTAGTTCATTTTCATTGCTTGATTCCTTTTATTGAGTGTTTAAGGTCCTGAGGGCTTTAGGTGTTTGATTAAAGTAAAAGACTTTTTTGTTCTTGGCCATAGGTCCCGTAAATCCTTTATTCATTTAAATGTTCATTTTTTTCCACTTTTTTTTTTCAATGTCATAATTGTTCAACAAGTTTTATGCTGACTGTTAACTACCTAATGTAATACTCAACTTTTCTCAGTCAAGGCTGGGGACAGGCAATTACTGTTAAAATTTTAAGAGAATAAGGAGAATTTTCATATGATATTGTTGATTTAGAGAAAGCATATAATAAAGTTCCAAAAGAAGGGCTCTAGAGAGTTTTAAAAATGAAAGGAGTTAATAATGCTTATATTCAAGTCATTAAGGATATGCACGAAGGACTTGTTACTTGTGTTCAAACACAAGATGATTTGACCAAGTGTTTTCCTATTTCAGTTGGATTACATCAAAGATCTAGTTTAACCCCATATCATTTTGCATTAGTCATGGATGTTCTTACTAGACAATTGTTGTACCCTGGTGTATGCTATTTTATGATGATATTCTTCTTCTTGATAACACTACAAAAAGAGTTGAAGGAGAACTTCAATTATAGAGGTCAACCTTAGAGTCTAAAAGTTTTCATGAGTAAATCTAAAACCGAATACATGAAGTGCAATTTTAGTAGTAATAGATCAAGTGGGTGAATTGTGACTTTGGGTGATCAAGTCATTTAAAAGAGTACACATTTTAGATTTATCGGGTCTAATGTTCAAAATGATAGTGAAATAGATGGGTAGCATAATTCAAGTTGGATGGTTGAAGTGCAAGTTGGATGGTTGAAGTGGAGGAATGCATCATGTTTGTTGTGTGATGGAAAGGTATCTGTCAAACTTAAGGAAAAATTCTATAAGATAATGGTGAGACCTGCAATGCTTTATGGCGCAAAATGTTGGCCATTAAAAGAGAAGCATAAAATTAAGTGTTGAGGAGATGAGGATGCTTAGGTGGATGAGTGGCTTTACTCTTAGAGACAAAATGTGAAATGAATATATACGTGAAAAAGTTGGAGTAACTCCAGTATTAGATAATATTAGAGATAGTCGTCTTAGATGATTTGTTCACATAAAATGTTGGTCTTTCGATAACTAAATTAGGAGTAGATGAATTAGATTTGGTCATGTTAAGAAAGATAGAGGTAGATCTAAAAGGACTTGATTAGAAAGTATTTAAAATGATATTTTTTTATTGGATTTAAATGAGATTTTTTTTTTCATATTGTAGTATTTTACTGTAGATTTTAATGAGAATTTGACACTTAGAGGACAATAAGATTCATGTAGCCGAACCCACATAGTGGGATAAAGGCTTGATGTTGTTTTTTCCCCACAATTTGGTTTATGACTTTTTAGGATGTTTGGACATGTTCATTTCTTTTATTTTATTAGTTCATTTAGTTGTGTTCATATTCAAGTTGGTTCTATTGTTTGTCTCATGTAGGTTCATTCATTGGTCATTTTAGCAACCTTTGGACATTTCTCCTGCATATGGGGCATTTACTGAACCTTCCCACTATACCTGTTAACGGCGAATGGCGCACCATGGCGCAAAGGTTCATTTGGAGCCATGGCGCATAGCGCACAGCGCGGCGCGCGCTACTTTGAACATGGCGCAAGCTATATAAAAATTATAAAATAATAAGCATGAATATGAAATATTATTAAAAATGAAAGACAAACTATCATAATAATAAAAGACAACCATAACATATATAAGTTCGACTAAGTAACATTCGAATATCTCATAATTCAAATACTACAATCTTTTTTTTAAAAGATCAAATAAGAATTTAATCTACTCTT
>NW_021319581.1:88322-175541 GCF_001605985.2 Dendrobium catenatum
GGATTCTCTTCACCTCTTATTTATTTTGCCATGCACCGGTGTATGATGGACCCCCTGTAATTTTATATGAATGAATCCACTAATATGAATACTTGACCTCGATGCTATTGATTCATTCTACTTAAATATGAGATTGATACACTCCTGTTTTCTAGTTATATTCGTATAGACCAAAGATTGGTATTGATTCACGGCAGATTCCCGGCATATTTGATATTTTATTGTTAAATCGGAACCCATCTATTCAATCCAAGTAGTGCCGACTATACTGATGTGTACTCTGTTAATTATCATTCACATATATAACAGATTCTCATCAGCGGATCTCTAAGAATAGCCCCAAACCCAGATCATTTTCTCCGATAAATCTGGATAGAATAACAAGTACGAAATTATCCCAGTCAATGATCTGCAAAATATATTTGGATTTCAAGGATACTATTATACGCAGATTAGTTGGATTGACAATCAATGAGATTACTAATGTGTGTATGGAGATTAGACTCTACATAAGACATCTTATCTTAGATAATACTAATCGAGGTTTAGAGATGTTTTTAATTGATATGATTAGGTCTAATCTTGATAGTAGCTTGGTTTGTGAGATGGATGTAATAGTGGTCTTTTTCGATTAGTAAGTTAGGAGTGTTTATAGTTCGTGATTGATTCATGATCAGATGATGATAATTTGCTTTTGAATTCTCGATTTGAATTGTCCGTAGATGTTCTCCTTAATATAGAATTCTAATTCTTTTATTCGTCATAAGGGTGGGATCTTAATATGTTTTGTATATCAGCCTGATTTGTTGTCATGGAGCTTGATAGTGTATCTCTCTTACTTTGGGTTCATAATTATGATTTTCTTTTGTTCTTCTCGTTATCTTTGAGTGATTCGAAATATTTTGGCTTAGTGATGATATGGCTATAGAAATATATTATTTGAGGTTTGAGGTATCTCGATTGTGTGAGGCCGATCTTCCTTTAGCTACATTTAACTAATTTAGAAGTAAAGTGTCTAGAACTTCCCTCTTGCTGATAGATTAAACTCATATGAACTCTGGACAGAATAATATAAGTATGATTAGTAAATTTCAGCAACAATGCATGACTAGATTGAAAATCTACAGCAACTAAGAATAGTAGTAAGATTCACTGATTGGATTCAATTAAATTGGATTCAAAATGCCTTCACTCTTGCATGAATATGATTCTATTTCATGAGATTGTTTCTGTTCACTCAGAAATCGCGACATTTTTGAATCATTTCCCGAAAAATTGAGAGTATAGGCGGCCAAGTCATAGCATTGAAATAAACTTAGGAAGCGAGTAAGATGATAACTTCCTAATGATTGTGACTTGTAATAAATTGTTTGAATCTTACAGGGGATAAATGCATCAGAAGTATTAGATGAGGAAGCTTCTGAATGTCGACGCAGAAGCTTAGATTTCCTGATGCTTTATGGTGTGGTCTTTATTGATTGACGCATAATTGTTAGTTGGATAGCTAATAGGCGATTTTATTGCATTTGCAATAGACAATACATTCGAAAATGCTAATTAATAAATAGTTAATAAGTAGGACACCCATATTAGAATCTTTATCGATAGCACTTTGATTAAGACCGACGCATAGATTTGCAATTAGAATAGAGAGATATCTACAAAGAGATTTTCGCATTATAATCACTATGAGGCCATGGACTATAATGAACTGATACGATGATTGGATATTGCACTCATGGAAGCACTTATCTCATATGATTTCAGAGATGACAATTGTGTGGAAATGACATTACTGTATTGATTATTAATCGATGATATTTATTTTACTATTAGTATAGCTGGATTTGATTTCGCTGTATAGACTTATGATTTCATGACGATAGATTATTCCGTATTTGCATAGACTTTACATTGACTACATCTCAGTATATGATCACTTTGATTTTATTTGAACACTGTATAACATATATCAAAATTTAACGATAAGCCATCCATGTCCTTCGCTTTGTAATTTTTCAGATCATTGTTGAAGTGTGATTTGTTTGTAGTTACTGAACTGCCAGTTTTCGTGGGCTTTTGTAAGCTCAATCCAGCTTATTTGGGTGTTGGTGCTATTTAATAATTTATCGACGCGTCCTTTTGTTGGCTAGGCCATATTGGCAACTAGGAGATGGAGTTTCTTTGGGGACATTCATTAAAATAGATCAGAAACATAATACTTTATTTATACATAAATATATTGAAACATCTACCTAACTAGAGAGTCTTAACGACATTACACACCTACCAACATGCATTTTCGTCTCAATCAATGTGTGTGGCTCTCAATATAGAAGTGATCCTCTTGACATAATTGTGAAACACTCCTTTCTCTATATCCATTAAGAAGAGGTTGCGAGCTAGGATCGTGTAACGCTCTCTCTCGAATGTTATAGAGAATTCTTGCACACGCGTAAGACGCTATAGAAAATGAAGAAAATTAGAGCTTAATCGTCACTATTCGGATTACACAATCTTTATATATACTCGAATACCTATTCTCGCATTCATCTATATTATATTTATTGAAAATTTATCTATAACCAAAAAAATTTTTGTACAGAATTATAGTATGAATAATGGATAACTATTCACTATCTAATATATGTCTTCTATTTGAATAAGATTAATTATTATTAATGGTAGAAAAAATCTTTGCACCCATAAATTTAAAGTTAAGAAATAGGTATTGTGTAATTTCTCAACTACGCTATGTCTTTTTATTTCCTCTCTAACTGTAATCAGAACAGATTAGTGCATGGTGCAACATTCTGTGGGAATCCAGAAGGAGGCTGCTTCTTCTATCCTAGTCACACACCCTTCACTATTTTTGTCATGAGTAATTAGATTTCAGATATACGTATGATTGTTACTGCCATCCTCGTTCACTTGAGTGATATGTTTCCTGTGTTGGATCCTTTCTTTGAATCGATGCAGCTTTATCTCTACTTTTTGAGCACCTTTACGAACCCAACATTAATATTCAATATTTACATTAAATATTGAAACTCTCACATATAGCACATGAAATATTGCGATCAACACAATAAATATACTATACAATATCTAAACTATTCAAAGAAGACAATGATTTTTATATTTATTGTATGAAAGTATTTAAGGCAGCCCAAAGTGTTTTCATGTTTTCCAATGAAGCCATACTCGAATCATATTGTTGCTACGTGATTGTGTTGTTGTAGAATCAAAACCAATTTCTCCAAATTATCTTCTCTGCTCTAATTTTGAAGTATATCTTGCTTGAAATGATTTAGTATATTTGATCATACAAAAATGGTGAGAAAAGCATAAGAAAAGATAACAGTGATACACAAGAAAAATTCGACGGACCAACTAAACCTTCAAGACTTCCAATATGAATCCAATAGGGTGAAGACTCTCTACCTGTGACTCCACCTAGATCGTTCAAAAGAAGAAGACAATGAAGGTTTTAGGAACATTCATCCGAGAAGGCAATGAACTTTAATAACACATCTTAAACCTAACATGGTGGTGCTTAGCTAAGTCGAGAGGAGGAATGTGAAGAGCATGAAGGCAGCCGAAGTCCAGGCGAGTCACAAAACACGAACGCAGGCGAATTCGCGAGCACTAACGCACGCAGGCGCAGTCGAAGGCACGATGGCAGCCGAAGTTTAAAGTGTAGGTTAGGCGAAGTTGAATAGCCGAAGGAATTATTAGAATACATATTAATTAGGTTTAGGTTTTTATTTTTATATTAGTTTTTTATGAGGCGAACACCTCGTTGAAGTGAGATGAGGCGCGTCTCTGCTTATTTGAGGAGTACGCCTCGCATATCACGTTCAAATAGGTCCACCTTGACGAATAAAAGAATCGAATTGTACTGAGGTGCACCTCTTATTGCACAATTTTAAACGCATGAATTACCACAAAATTGACTTTCCTTCACACCCTCTTAGTCACTCATTCTTTACACACTTACGTGATCTCCTCAATCTTTCATTCCCTCTTGCATCTCATTACTTGCCTCAAGCATCCCTATTTCTCAAAACCCATATAAAGTCTCGCTCATATAATGTGTCTCACTCACCTAGCTGCCGCAATAGCTTCACTTTCCCCTGATCTTCTTCCTTTCTTTTTTGCATGCAATCTCCTCTCTAGGCTGCAAGTGAGCATAGCATTCAACCTTGTACCTCAGCTCAATTACAACTCATTAATGAAAATTTGTTTAAGTAATCAAATAAATTTGAACAATTTTTAAAATACTCAACTTTTAAATAATACAAGCTTGAACAACTATGCATTTACTTGTTTATGTTTATAAAACAATATCAATTAAAGCTCGTGAACAAGCTTATTTATAAGAAGAAGATAATTTTTTTTGCTCTTTTGTTTGTGAAAGGGCTCATTTGGTGGCTTGAAAATACCCTGCTGATGTGTTCGCGAATAAGCTTTGGGTAATTGTTTGTTAGTAGGTTCTAAAAGCTCGTTTGTTAATCTAATGAATATCGAGAATAAAGCTTGTTAATGGCTTGATATAACTCGTTATTTAAAATATTGTAAGCACGAAACAAACCAAACATAAATCAAACACAAATCAAAATATGAAGATATGTCATTTTAAACGACTCAAGCTTGAGCACAAATTAAAAAGCTTGAATCAAGCTTATAATATAGCTCAAAACAGACAAAGCACTTGCTTAGCTTGGCTCTATTTCTTTTCAGCCTTACCCTTTCATTACTCTTTTGCAACCCATCCTCCTAGATACTTCCCAGTCAGCAAACCATCGGTCCACCAATCTGGCTTATACTCTCGGCCTCACACAAAATCCTTCGCCAAGGCCAACTTGTTGGCGCTTCTTCTAGGGGTGTCAATTCGGGTCAACGGTTCTGGTTCGTGTCCAACACGATGAGCCCGGGCATAAACGGGTTGACCCTAATCCAACCCGGTTTTACAAATGGTCAAGATTTTTAACCCGAACCCGACTCGCGCGGGTACGGGTTGACCCGCCCCGACCTGCGAATCTATAATAGGGTTTAGGTTGCCGCCCAACCGCCGGTGCGGTTTTCATCGATGTCCAGCACTAGTCAGTGAGTGCGGGGTGCATCTAGCTTAGCCATTCGAGGTTGAGCGCGAGTGCAGGCCATTCCACAGGGCCGTGGGTGATGAGGGTTTGTCAGTCTGGGCTAGGCCCGCTAGGGGCATGCCACAGTCGGCAAGTAGCGGTAGCAGCACAGTAGGTGGTGACAGTGGCAGCTCAGCTGTTACTAGATTGTCTGGTTGGAGAAGGGTTGAGGTGACACGGGTCAATTATGGGCAAACCCGGGTTGCCGTGTTGACCCGAACCCAATCCGAACTTTAATGGGTCCAAAAATAGGACATGAACACGACCCATTTCTTTTGTCGACGACCCAAACCTAGATTTTTCGGTAGGGTTAGGGTGGGGTTTTCAGGTCGTGTTAATATTGGCACCCCCTACATCTTCCTGTTGTGACCTCTCTCCCTCTCAATAATAGCCCCAACTCCACTTCACACATACTACCATTTTCCTCAAACCCACCAGCCCTCCCCAAACAAGAAGCCTCTTGACAACATCCCATTCATGTTAGTCTAGTCCTGACCCCAACATTTACAACGAGCATTCCACTTAAACCCATTATAGTTGACCTTTGCAGCCATCCCTTCTCATTTATCTGCAGCCGCTTCGCACTAACTCTACCCAACCTAATTGGTCCTCTCTCCTCTCTTTCTCCCTTTACCACTCTTCCACTCTCCTACTTTCTCTATCTCTATCCTCTCTCTTCTCTCTCAAGAGTAAAAAAATACAAAAAAGTAAAACAAAAGAAAAAGAAGTTTCCAAAAGAGAGCCTGAAAAAAATATTTAAAATAGAGGATATTTAATAAAGAAAAAGAAAAAGTTTTTAATAGTATATATATATAGTAGAATATATATATAATATATATATATATATTATATAATATATATAATATGTCTTTAAAAATAAGGTATAATGCAAAGTACTTGTGCATGTTGTTCTAATAAGGTGAGGAAAATGCAAAAAAACCACTTGTTTGTGTTATTCCAATATAGTGAGGAAATCTTGTATAGTCTCTTTGTAGGTAGTGAAGAATTATGTGCGCTTTTTTAAAACATGGTTAGAAGGCCCTCCGATCGTGATTTCTAACGACACAGATCATGCATGCTTTTATTTTTTTTAAGCATGGTGGGAAGCATAGTCGTCAATGGCGCAAAATATCACGCGCCATGGCGCACGGCGCGGCGCAGCGCACCTACGGCGCCATGTTCATGACGAAGCGCATGTGTTTAAAATAGCGCGCGCTATTGCGCCAACATGTGAGCCATGGCGCATTGCGCACGACGCCAAAATAGCGCGCCAAATTGATTTTAAATTTTGGTATAACTTATGAATATTTTTTATACCGCTCGTGGTACGCTAAGTTACATGCTCTGTATCACTCGCACAGCTCGGTACAACTAGGTACACGCTCGGTACCGCTGGTACATAATACGCTCGGTACGCTAAGTACATGCATGATACCGCTCGGTACATGCTCGGTACAGCTCGGTACATGCTTTGTACCACTCGGTACAGCTCGGTACAACTAGGTACACGCTCGGTATTGCTAATACATGCATGATACCGCTCGGTACGCTATCTAAATTCTTGTACCGCTCGTTACATGCCTCGGGTACCGCTAGTTACATGCTTTGTACCACTCGGTACAGTTCGTACAACTAGGTACATGCTCAGTACCGCTCTCTATTTCCATACAACGAACTTCAAAATTTCTCTTACAATAAATTTGACCCCGCCGGGGGGCAGCCCCTTGGACCCCGGTAGCCCCATATTATGTTTCTTGGACAATATCATATTCTTTTTATCTAAATTTTGTTTGCTTTTAGGTGATCATAAAATGTCAGATTTAGTTCTTATAGGATTATGAAGTAGCGGTACCGAGGGTGATGAAGAGGATTATGAAGTAGGAGACAATGTTGAGAAGATAATTAAACTTTTTTAACATTTGCTGATGATGATGATCCAGAAGAGTAATTTTTTTTTTTTTTTTTTTTTTTTTTTTGGGGGGGGGGGGGAGCGTCTATTGAATTTTTTTCTATTGGAGAAAAGACTTGAACCGATCAATGACAACAATTTTCTTTAAAAAAATAATGAGAACAACTTTTCTTTTCTTGGGAACATATCCCAATATTATATATATATATATATTAAAAACTTTTTCTTTTTCTTTATTAAATATCCTCTATTTTAAATATTTTTTTCAGGCTCTCTTTGGAAACTTCTTTTTCTTTTTTTTTTTACTTTTTTGTTTTTTTTACTCTTGAGAGAGAAGAGAGAGGATAGAGATAGAGAAAGTAGGGAGAGTGGAAGAGTGGTAAAGGGAGAAAGAGAGGAGAGAGGACCAATTAGGTTGGGTAGAGTTAGTGCGAAGCGGCTGCAGATAAATGAGAAGGGATGGCTGCAAAGGTCAACTATAATGGGTTTAAGTGGGAATGCTCGTTGTAAATGTTGGGGGTCAGGTAGACTAACATGAATGGGATGTTTCAAGAGGCTTCTTGTTTGGGGAGGGTTGGTGGGTTTGAGGAAAATGGTAGTATGTGTGAAGTGGAGTTGGGGCTATTATTGAGAGGGAGAGAGGTCACAACAAGGAAGATGGTAGGGGTGCCAATATTTAACACGACCTGAAAACCCCACCCTAACCCTACCCGAAAAAATCTAGGTTTGGGTCGCTCGACAAAGAAATGGGTCGTGTTCATGTCCTATTTTTGGACCCATTTAAAGTTCGGATTGGGTTCGGGTCAACACGGCAACCCGGGTTTGCCCATAATTGACCCGTTGTCACCTCAACCCTTCTCCAACCAGACCAATCTAGTAACAGCTGAGCTGCCACTGTCACCACCTACTGTGCTGCTACCGCTACTGCCGACTGTGGCGCATGCCCCTAGCGGGCCTAGCCCAGACTGACAAACCCTCATCACCCACGGCCCTGTGGAATGGCCTGCACTCGCGCTCAACCTCGATGGCTAAGGCTAGATGCACCCCGCACTCACTGACTAGTGCTGGACATCGATGAAACCGCAAGCCCGGCGGTTGGGCGCAACCTAAACCCTATTATAGATTCGCAGGTCGGGGCGGGTCAACCCGTAACCCGCGCGAGTCGGGTTCGGGTTAAAAATCTTGACCCATTTGTAAAACCGGGTTGGATTAGGGTCAACCCGTTTATGCCCGGGCTCACTCGTGTTGGACACGAACCAGAACCGTTGACCCGAATTGACACCCCTAGAAGAAGGCGCCAACAAGTGCCTTGGCGAAGGGATTTTGTGTGAGGGGCCGGAGTAGTAAGCCAGATTGGTGGACCGATGGTTTGCTGACTGGGAGTATCTAGGAGGATGGTTGCAAAAGAGTAATGAAAAGGGTAAGGCTGAAAAGAAATAGAGCCAAGCTAAGCAAGTGCTTGTTCATGTTTGAGCTCATATTTATAAGCTTGATTCAAGCTTTTTAATTTGTGCTCAAGCTTGAGTCGTTTAAAATGACATATCTTCATATTTGATTTGTGTTGATTTATGTTTGGTTTGTTTCGTGCTTATCAATATTTAAATAAACGAGTTATATCAAGCCATTAACAAGCTTTATTTTCTCGATATTCATTAGATTAACAAACGAGCTTTATAGAACCTACTAACAAACAATTACCCAAAGCTTATTCGCGAACACATCAGCAGGGTATTTTCAAGCCACCAAATGAGCCCTTTCACAAACAAAAGAGCAAAAAAAATTATTCTTCTTATAAATAAGCTTGTTCACGAGCTTTAATTGATATTGTTTATAAACATAAACAAGTCAAATGCATAGTTGTTCAAGCTTGTTTATTTAAAAGTTGAGTATTTTAAAAATTGTTCAAATTTATTTGATTACTTAAACAAATTTTCATTAATGAGTTGTAATTGAGCTGAGGTACAAGGTTGAATGCTATGCTCACTTGCAGCCCTAGAAGAGGGATTGCATGCAAAAAAGAAAGGAAGAGATCAGGGGAAAGTGAAGCTATTGCGGCAGCTAGGTGAGTGAAGACACATATATGAGCGAGACTTTATATGGGTTTTGAGAAATAGGGATGCTTGAGGCAAGTAATGAGATGCAAGAGGGAATGAAAGATTGAGGAGATCACGTAAGTGTGTAAAGAATGAGTGACTAAGAGGGTGTGAAGGAGAAGTCAAGTTTTGTGGTAATTCATGGTTTAAAATTGTGCAATAAGAGGTGCACCTCAGTACAATTCGATTCTTTTATTCGTCAAGGTGGACCTATTGAACGTGATATGCGAGGCGTACGCCTCAAATAAGCAGAGACGCGCCTCATCTCACTTCAACGAGGTGTTCGCCTCATAAAAAACTAATATAAAAAATAAAAACCTAAACCTAATATATGTATTCTAATTTCCTTCGTGCTATTCAACTTCGCCTAACCTACACTTTAAACTTCGGCTGCCATCGTGCACTTCGACTGCGCCTGCGTGCGTTAGTGCTCGTCGAATTCGCCTGCGTTCGTGTTTTCTGACTTCGCCTGGACTTCGGCTGCCTTCATGCTCTTCACGTTCCTCCTCTTCGACTTAGCCTAAGCACCACATGTTAGGTTTAAGATGTGTTATTAAAGGTTCATTGCCTTCTTCGATGATGTTCTAAAACCTTCATTGTCTTCTTCTTTGAACGATCATAGGTGGAGTCACAGGTAGAGAGTCTATACCCTATTGGATCATATTGGAAGTCTTGAAGGTTTAGTTGGTCGTGAATTTTTCTGTGTATCACTGTATCTTTCTTATGCTTTTCTCACATTTTTGTATGATCAAATATACTAAATCATTTTCAAGCAAGATATACTTCAAAATTAGAGCAGAGAAGATAATTGTGAGAAATTGGTTTGATTCTACACAACACAATCACTAGCAACATAATGATTCGAGTATGGCTTCATTTGAAAACATGAAAACACTTTGGGCTGCTCTAAATTTAATTTACAATAAATATAAAAATCATTGTCTTCTTTGAAAGTTTAGATATTTATGATATATTTATTGTGTTGATCGCCAATATTTCATGTGCTAATTATGTGAGAGTTTCAATATTTAATGTAAATATTGAATATTTAATTGTTGGGTTTCGTAAAAGGATGCTCAAAAGTAGAGATAAAGCTGCATCGATTCAAAGAAAGGATCCAACACAGAAACATATCACTCAAGTGAACGTAGGAGGCAGTAACTAATCATACGTATATCTGAAATCTAATTACTATGACAAAATAGTGAAGGGTGGTGTGACTAGGATGAAGAAGCACCTTTCTGGATCCCACAAGAATGTTGCACCATGCACTAATGTGTCTGATACAGTTAGAGAGGAAATAAAAACATACATAAATAAATCTATCATATCAAAATATCTTGCACAGAAGCAATTTGAGGAAAGTTCATTTTTTATGTCAATTTTTAATATATTATTAGATTAGTATACAAAAAAATTATCATTTTGACTTTAGGCAATTTTCTCATTTTGAGGCTTACGCCTCAGAACGCCTTGAGGCTTACGCCTCGCCTCATGAATAAAAAATGTTTCAATACCCAATTGCACAATTTTAAACAATGTGTAGTATGTTAAGATTTGGGATATTATTTTTTTAATAAATATTTTTAGATGACAAGACTTAATAGCAGACAAACGAGACTTATGCTGACAAATAGCGTACGAACCTAGATTTCATAGAATTCAATTCAATGATAATATGAGGAAATGGGGTTAAATTTTGATTTGAATTTGATTATATATATATATATATATATATAAAATAAATGTCATTCATGCATCTTGAATTGTGTGTCATGGCCTCATGCATAGGAAAATCTTGTGTTTCACTTTTGTGTGGTAGATAAGATAATATGGGTGTCTACCTTATACGTATTTTATATTTTCGAATGCGTTAGCACAGCCTAGCTCACAAAATGGGCGTCGGTTGAATGGTTTTGCGTGGCGTCGTGTCCATCATCGATCATTTTGCCCGTATTCAATTAAGGCAATCATAGAAATCCTTCCTAAGTAATTTCAATGCTATGACTTGGCGCAATCATTTTGGGAAATGATCAAATGGTTGGATGATTTTCGTTGCAATTAAGGCATTTTGAATCCAATTTATTGAATCCAGTGACTATTATCTATTGCTTTTTGTCATCATGTTTGAATAGATCTTTCATGGAGCAATTATGGAGGTCAACACTTTACTCTAAAGAGTTAAATGTAGCTAAAGGAAGAGCTCAAGATCCACAATTATTTTTGTAAAACAAGCAAAATTCATCCCAAGAAAGAGAAACAAAAGAAAAATTCATCCCAAAGAAGAGCTGATAACAAGGAAAACCATCCCAATGAAGAAAAGATGATAGGGAATAGCATTATCATCATCATCATCATCGACAACACTACTACTAGAAGACTCTTATCACAGATCTTCAAGGAACATAAACATAACCCTTTATATTTGAAAGCTTGTAAGTCTTCATACACACTAGATTTTCCTAATGTAATTGAATTATTGGATGACTGAAATTGACTTGTTTTCATTGGCAAATGATTGGGTTGGGCTATTTGACTTCCGTAAAGTTTAGTTGATTAATTAGGCATGTTGGGCACTACTTGGATTGAATAGATTGGTTGATTAAAAATCAAGGTCTGGTAAATAGAACAGGTTGGATAGATTTAAGTGGAGTTGATCAGATAATTAGTGGATTCATTTTAAATAAAGGAGGGGGTCCATCATACACATGAGCAAATAATATAAGAGGTGAAAGAGAATCCATTAAGAATGATCATGTTGCTTTGGGTGTTTCATATTTGAATTTAGAATAGAAAGTTTAATTTAAAAAGTGCATATGATTTGGTTAGAAGACGGTAAAGCACAGACACCGACATAAGAGATGTGCACAACATGACATGAGCACAAGACAATCATAAAGTAAAATATGAAAACAGGTTGGATGGATTTAAGTGGAGTTGATCAGATAATTAATGGATTCATTTTAATAAAGGAGCACATGAGCAAACAATAAAAGACGTGAAAGAGAATCCATTAGGAATGGTCATGCAGCTTTGGGTGTTTCATATTTGAATTTAGAATAGGAGGTTAATTTAAAAAGTGTATATGAATTGGTTAGAAGATTGTGAAGCATGAACACCGATATAAGAGATGGGCACAACATGACATGAGGACAAGACAATCATAAAGTACAATACGATACATTATGCACAATATTTTTTTATTAATATAAAATATATAATTAAAGAACCTAATGTAAATATTTTCTATGAAAAACATCACAATAAATTAAGATATCATCTATCTCACATACTCACATAAAAATCCAAAAGATTAGCAAATAAAAAATGCTAGCATTGTTCATTTGTACTGACCCCAAACATATGTAATTATCAACAACACACCAACATTAGTATTTGATCAATATCAATATTGTATCTTTTTTGCAAAATGCTAAAATTCCTAAGAAGAGTATATAACTAGTCCTTAAAATAACCAAATAAAATATGAGCATATAGATGTATCATTGATTGGGCACAATAGAGTCAGTACAATGATCATCTTCAGTACTGACAGCAATATCCTGTTCAATAGCCTCGAGTGTCTCATCATTATCGACGTATGACCAAACCATGAGCCATTCTTTTTTTCCTTTTTTTTTCTTTTGTTTGGAGGGAATATCTGACAATTTTCAATAAGTCAAGCATGTAACAGGATCTATCAAATGAATATTTGAGTTTGACACAAACAAAAAAAGTTTTCGAAATGCCTCTACTTCATATCATATGAAGAGGATAAAGATTTTGAATTCCAAGTGATAGTTTGATGAATTTTTTTTGTGTATATGCACAAGGATTAAATGGAATTAGTCATAAATGCAAACAACGAGAAAACCAAAAGGCTTATGTGAGATGATTTTGAATCTAAATTTGAAATAAAGTGGAGCAAATTGAATAGGATGAAGCAGGAGAGAAGCAATGAAGACCGATTAGTGTAAAGAGGCATGCTTATATGGGGTATTCTTCATGGAACAGTAGCTTCTCACCATTATTATTGTGGAATAGTAACTTCATGATGTTATTGTTTGCATAGCTAGCTTTTTGTAGTTATCGTTCAGTGAAAACATGAAAAAGAAAAAAAGCCAATTGTTGTTCATAACGAAGAGAAGAAATGCAGAGCAGCAACTAGAAAGAAAAAATGCCTACCCTTAATCTGTATCACAGTCATGTGATTAAGGAGATTATACCATGAATTTTTCAATAAATGCTGGAAAATTTGCTCTAATGTCATTTGAAAGAGCAGGATAGAAGCAAAGATCACGGTGCACTTCTGATACCATGGCTATTTAAAGGAAAGAATATGAGAGAACGAATTGACGAGGTAAAGTGAAGAAGAGATGAATCAAAAGCCTCCAAGAAAAAGTATTTTTAGATAATTTCTAAACATACAATAATTAAAATAATAGGAAGCATATCTAAATGGCAAATGGACATTTTCTCTTCATAACTGATAAAATGACAAAAAAAAGACAAAAAGAGCTCCCTAAACAAGATTTTAACACAAATAAAACTCAATATTAAGAAGATTAAGTAATACAACTGTAAAGATCTATGCAAAAGTAAATGCAAATATTCGAACTAGATAAAATAACACAGAGCTTACAAGTGCTTTCTGTTTAGGAGATGTCCGACAACAGATAACAGATGCACAAACAGAGGCCAGATCAAAAAAGGACCTCTCCAAATCTTTTGAAAGAGCAAAGGCCAGAGAGTTACCATCAATAATAAGAGCATAGAGAACAGAATTCCTTTCCGATATATTAGCTTTAAATTGTGCTTCATGTAATTGTCTGGTAACACTTTCATGAGAAGCCTGACAATAGTGTAAGAATTGTCAGTAACTGTACACATAGTAGCATTTTGTTAAAACCATGCAATAAACATGCTACCTTTTTAAGGGCTTCATCATCTCCCTTGGTAAAAACAGAGGGATCTAATTCATCTAGAGTAATTATGATTTGCTTCATATCTTTCCGCAGTAAGTGACAGGCAAACCTGCAAAAAAGAGTTCGGTCAACAATTGTAATTTTAACCATAATAAGATACAAGTCCAAATTCACAAAAACAAAATAATAAAGCAAACCCGATGTTGATTGCAGTTTCCAACTTATCACCAGTCAGAACCCAGATTCTGATTCCAGCTTGAGCTAGTTTGTCAATGCATTCAGGAACCTACAGAAAGGAAGCTGAAATCAACTACAATTTCTCTCTTTTTTAAGAAAGTTCTCTTTTTGCAATGCGAAGTTAGATCGAACATAGATGCTACCACTTAATTGTTTTTACTAATGAAACTGAGTACTGAGAAAAGCAAGAATATAAAATCACACAAATGGGGCATATAGCAAGCCAAAGTGATAGAAATATATAAATAAAATACAAACAACAAAACTAATCATGCAAACCACCTTGAATGTGAAGATCTCATATCTCACCACCTCAATTTGCGATTTCAGGATACGGGAACTAGATCATTGCAATAACGTTCCTCTCCAGTCAAATTTCCCTTCGTTGCAACCACCTCCTGTGAGTCTACCCCCTCCAATTTCTTCATCCTGAGCACTAATTCCGCCTTCTTCCTTCAACACCGGTAGCCATCACAGCTACACAAATTATCCTCAGCACTGCTTATCCACCAATAGCTTCTTTTCAATGAGAGACTTTCCCAACGGGCCCACGCGTTAGGCTTATTATCATTCTCATCTATCTCAAGTTGTTTAACTTTACTTTTGCTACCAATTTGTTGAAAGTCTAGCAGTGATATCATTTTCTTTATCTCCTATTTGTATTTTTGGTTCTAACAGTTAGTGAAGTCATCTTATGATACATATTTGTTCTTAGCATAGAATCTCAAAACTTTATTCTTCTCATTATTTTGTGCACCGATTAAAAAAGCGGTCGAGGCGTCCGAACAAAGGCGCGACTCAATTCGAGGCGCTAACCCGGTGCCTTGAGGCTTAAGCCTCAATGTATTTGACGAGGCGTGCGATTTTTTTCAGCGAGGCGTACGCGTCGAGGCGTAACGACTCGACGCAGCATGAGACCACGCCTCGTTAGGATTCGACGGAGCTCACAGCGAAGAACAAATTCCTTATCTTTCGAACATGCTGCTTCCGCTTCGTCCCTTTTGAGAGCTGCTTCGTGTTCGACCACAAGTGAGTTCTTCGATCCGGCAGGAGTGCTCGGGAATGACCTTTCTTCCTGTTCGACCACTGGTTTGAGTTCGTCACACTTCGTGTGAAGTCGGAGCTCGAACCGAAGGTAACACTACCTATTCGACCACTGTTTAAACTTTACCTGCTTCCTCTTTCGTATACTTTGGCTTAGACAACTGCAGGTAATGGGCTTTCTTCCTTTGCTCATGGAGTTTAAAACAACAAGAATTATTTTTATGCTTCTCTTTTAATGGCTAAAATTCAGCGTCTTAAAATCATTGCATGTCTCACCACTAGGTACATGCTCGGTACCGAGCGGTACATGCTCGGTACCGCTCGGTACCTTTCCATACAAACAACTTACGAACTTTAAAGACAAACAGAATTTCAAAATTACTCTTATAATAAAATTTTGTTCTGAGGGCAGGAGCGCTGCCCCTTGACCCCGCGACCTGACCGGGCAGGTCTAACCCTCCTCGATCTGCCTCGAGGCTTACGCATCGCCTCGATTCCCGATTTCTCCTTTTAAAACCTTGATTTTGTGTATGTTAAATAATTCATTATTTTAATAATATATTTAAGTCTCCAATTTAGTTAATTATAGGAATAGATTACATAATTAGGTTCATAACTATCTGTTTAATTTTATAATAGAAAAAATTAATCTTGGTTGATTATAGGGTAAATTATATTAAATAAGATGCAAATCGTTGTCTCCTTGAAGCTTATCGTATGTTCGTTGAATATTGTGTAGATAAGTAGATTGTCAATCATGTCTTTCAAATTAAATCATTGCATTACATATTTTAATAGTTTACGCTTAATTTTTAAATTGGAAATGCCTTACATATTTTCATAAATAACTTCATCATTGTTACATAAATCATTTTAAGTTGGAATGGTCTATAAATAGGATAGCGTGTTTCTCATGCAACTTATTAGTTAATGTAAATATGTTCTTTATGCAAATCATATTCTATTAATATCTATAACAAGCTTTGACCACTCTGCTCATAGAATATTGTTCTAGCACTTGCTGAAATCATGACATAAAATTTGTATGCTTATGTTTGATGGATTTCTTCAATAGATATCTAAAAATAAAGTGCATTATGATACATGGTTAATAAACAGTCTTTAAATATATATGAAAATTTCTTATGAGCTTGCACATGGATATTTAAGCATTTAAATACATTCATTATTATTTTCCATATAAATTATCATTAACATCAACATAATATAAATCATTATATATTTTGATCATTCATGCATTGCAATTGGCTTGTGCATCATTTAATAAGAGAGTAAACCAAAATAATTCAATTTCGTAATCAACCTCATAAAATAAAAAAATGCATTCTCCGGAGCCCTGTCGAGCAAATGCATTAACCAAATAACTTATCATCACACGTAAGCCTAATTAGCTTGTAGTATGAACTAAACATGGCAGCAATATGCTGAAATAAAAGTTGCACTATTAGAATTACCCAATGTTTAAAATTGTGTAATCGGGTATCGAGGCATTTTTCGTTCGTGAGGCGAGGCGGAAGCCTGAAGGCGTTTTGAGGCGTAAGCCTCAAAATCAAAAAATTGCGTAAACATAAAATGATAAATTTTTTATATAATAATTAGTAAATAATATATAAAACATAAAAATGCACAAGATATGAAGTGAAATCAAAATATCCCAATAATAAGACAACATGAATACAATAAAATACTGGTCTGCCGGGGGTCAAGGGGGCTCTGCCCCCGAAGCAAATTTTTATTGTAAGAGTAATTTTGAAGTTATGCTTATTTTTAAAGTTCGTAAGTTGTTTGTACAGAAAGATATCGAGCGGTACCGAGCATGTACCTAGCGGTACCGAGCATGTAATTGCTCGGTACCGAGTGGTACCAAACATTGTTGTACCTAGTCGGTACCGAGCATGTACTTAGTGGTACCAAACATTGTTGTACCTAACGGTACCGAGCATGCACATTAGCTTCTTTTTTTTAATTTTTAGAGGCGGACGCCTCTCAACCGTGAGGCGAGGCACGCCTCAGTAAACTTGAAGCGTACGCCTCAAATCCTGAACTCATTGTGTGGGCTTTGAGGCTTAAAGGGGCAAAATTGCGCTGAGTTGCTCCTCTTATTGCGCAATTTTAAACCATGGAATTACCCTACGGTATATTTCAACTAGGCACTTAACATTCATTAATGAGGAATAACATCATGCGCAACATGCTAAACAATGGGACTAGGACTCAGAACCCAAAAGCATTGACAATAATACAACAGTAACCAATTATTTTATAATTGTAAGTGGAAGTGCTAACTGGTGCTTAACAAGGTGATCATCTCAGAACAAGCTAATAATGTTTCATTTCACCAATGCAAACATGTAGCTAAAGTTCAGTGAGATTAATCACATATTCTAAGGAGGTATTTGCAAGAGAACACTTGCAATGTAACCTTTCTGCTGAAAAACATTATTTTAGAAAAATGTGCTTTATATTATTCTAGTAATTTTTAACTTCTTGTCATAAACTATCTTAATCAAAGAAATATCAAAGTTTAGCACTACAATAATATAATAGGATAACAAAGATCTGACTGCAGTAGCCTGGCTTTGGCAAAATATGAAAACAAACAGAATTAAACAAAAAAACAAGCATTTTTAAGAGATTGGAGTTACCCCTTTTTGTAAACTGTCCTCAACTGCTGTAGCACCTAAAAGAATCAAGCCCCTCTCAATTTTTTCAGCGGCTGCATCAACCATTTCATCACGATTAGCACTGACAGCATTGCTGGCTTTCGAAAACTCATCATGCCATATGTTGAACTCTTCTTCACTGACCACACGGTAAGCAACAACCATTGTACGCAAGCCAGCCTCCGAGTACTTTTTAATGTGATTTTTGGTTGTCGACTCAAAAATTTGCTCATTCTTTGCAAGTCTGGTAAATATTACACTGAAGCAAAAAGCAGATATTACTAAAGTATTACTCAGACCTCAAAGTTGACAAACCTTCGCAGTACGAGTAATTCACGCCAGCACAAACCTGTCTGCACCCTTGCAAAAGATCAACACTTGACCCTCCTCAGTCATTACGACAACAGACATTCGCTTCCGAGAACTGCTAAATGATAATGTGCAGAGAATTTTATATGTTCTGAGAAGGAAAAAAATATCTCAAGTATTAATTTCAAATATAAACATTTGTGCAAAAGAGAGGTGAAGAAAGTTTGTTAATTGTAGCACCTATCTACCATTCTGCCAAGACAAGGTTCAAACTCACGCAATAATATGCTCGACTGGGTTTTTTCATAGAATTTAAAACCCAATTCTCTTGCAGCCACAACAAAAGTTGCTTCATCTGGCGATTCAGCTTCATAAGAAATGCCATCAGATTTACTATCCACCACAGCGATGGCAGTATGGCAGACAGCCAAGACACGAAAGAACATCTGTATAAGATCATGGTGAGGCTCCTTAACCCACGACCCATTCATCAATCGGTCATCTGAAAAACTGAATCCTTTCACTTGCTTCCCCGAGTCTCCATCATTTGCATGTGACTTTAAACTACATGCTACTGGTTGAAGCTCAATTTCACCATCCAGTGTTCCTGTACTCAAATCTTTACCCACTTCAGAGTTTCCCCAACCATAATCAACACCAGCAATAGAACATTTCAAGAACTCCATTGAGTTGCATGTTAATGTTCCAGTTTTATCAGACAAGATCGTGTCTACCTGACCAAGTTCCTCATTCAGATTTGATGTTCGAGCGCGAGCAGGCTGATCCATTTCCTTGCAGTACATTTCCTGGTCCTGATTAATGAATGTGCTTTGTAGAACTTTAACAATTTCTATAGATATATAGAGAGAAATAGGTATTAAGCAGCCATATAACATTAGACCAGTCAAAAAGTGGCAAAAAGATGCTAATGAAGTCCTTTTTGGATCAAATAATATAGAAGTTTTGTCTGGTCTAAGATACCACCTGCTGGCCATCCCATCATGAATATCTTCCTTTGTTTTTAACCCAAAAAAGATGGAACCAGTGGAAGAAATTGCAATAAGAACAGAAAAGAGAATATAAATTATCTTATCCATTCTCATCTCAATCTTGCTCCTCTTGGAAGGAGGATCCATAGCATTTTGCATGACTTTTGTGTCATGACCAGTAAAAACTACAACACCATATATATAATGAGTGTTCCTGAGCTTTGAGTCCCTCAAAAGAATCTGCTGGGAGGAAAGAGAATATTCTGAACCTTCATAATACATTGTTCCGATGAAGCTATAAAGCTTTTCATTTGGATCTTCACATTTAATCAAATTTCTAAACTTCTGAAAAGAATGAACACTCTGGAATCTTGATGTAACCGTCAAGCATTGTTTTCTTTTTAGGTTTGTCTCTCCATCAAGGTTCATTGTTTCAACAAAACAAAAACCATCTTCACTACTTGAAGAAATCAAAACTAGATCGGCAGGAAAAAACTCATCTTTCTCCACTCTAACGATATCCCCAACTCTTAGTTTTTTCCATTCTGTACTATTGAAAGTATGGCTTCCATCATATACATCAACTTTCCGATTGTTAACTTCAATATCCTGAGAGCAGATTAAAAAATAATTACTGTAATAAAAAGTTTAATTTTAAAACAATGCTCATAACTATAAAAAGACTTTGTTATAAAATATTAGAAATGACCTTTCTTTTTTAAATTTAACTGAGAATTTGACTCTTAACAGGACACAATGGAGAAAAATAATTCATATAGCCGACCCAACGTAGTGGTATGAAGACTTAATATTGTTGTTGTTGTTGTTGCAGATAACTAAAAAAACATCTAGAAATGGTAATAAGCCTGGACGTGCAGCAGATGGCAAAGAAATGGAAAAATGCCGGCCTTGTTCTCCTGGAAGGCATTGAGAAAAGCACTTCCAAAAACAAGGGCCAACTCACCACAGGACCATAGCTACTCCCAAAGTGAGGAACTTGATGAGAAGCTGACTCCTCAAGCCCATTGCACCGAAGTTATTGAGTAGATGGCCAAAGATGGCATTCAAGGGGGATGGGGCACACAGGATGACGAAGTACTCCTGCTAGTCACTAAGTTTTTGTGATCGCCCCAGGTGACCTTCAGGGTATTTATGGCTTTCGTTTAGCTCCACTCCCTAGAAAATCTAACTAGTGCACCATCGTGGATTCTGAAATTTTTTGTCCAAACAATCTTTTTGATAAAATTGACGAAATTGACATTCATCGAACTCCCAAGGTCAATCAGGATATTGAGGGCCACAAAGTGGTGCATCACTGCCTTGATTTGATCACATCGTGGGAAATGTTATAGGTGATCAAAAGATCTTCATATGAAAAAGAGAAAACACAACAAGAGAGGGTGAGAACCTCGCAAGAGTTGAAGCAACAAAAGAAAACTTTCACTGGCAAATTCAAATCTAACTTCTAAGGTGATGGGTGCAATACAATCAATGATATCCGACTTGTTTGAACCAAGATGGTTAGTAGTGGGTGCCGGTTGTCGTTATGTGGTGTAGTTTCTAGCATGTTTACAATTGTTATCTTCAATGACAAAGCGACGGTTGCTAACTCCTTCAAGTTTCCCTTAATGATTGTCTCTCTTCTCAAGGAGATTATGGAGCACTCAATATTCTTCGATGTCATGGTCATGATCATCGTGGTAAAGACAACTTTTGATTGTTAGCGAGTTTATTGATTGGGGAAAACCACTTGAAGTAGTCCCTATTTTTCTTGGCCTTTAGGATAGTGAAGATGGAGCAATTAAAAGGAACCAAGCCACCAACAGGTGTTGCAGATGGACCATGGCAAAATAGTGGTTATCATCATGGTTATTCCTTTGGGACTAAACACCATGGTGGATAGTGTCGTGGTAGCCCTAACTAGGACAAATGATGCTCCTTGACCAATTGGAGTAATTGTTCTCCATTTTTGTAGTTGACTGGTGGCATAGGAAGGGAAGAGAGATGCGATAGATAAACTTCCTTAGCATTGATGTACTTTGACGGCTTCTAAAGCAAAGCTTGGCATGGTCGATAATGGTATTTCATTATAAAAAACTTGAAAGGCAACTCCCTCAAGTCAAGAGCTCAAGATAGGTTGGCCATTGAGTTAAAGTCAGTGATCTCATAGGTCGCCAAGATAAACCTAAGAATGTTGTTCATAAAAGGGATCCTTTTGTCTAATGTACAAAAGGGTGCATGAGATCTTCAGTGATCTCTATGAACTAAAAAAAATAAGTAATGACTGATAACATAACACATCAAAAGAGTGGCAACCATCAGGGGAGAAACAAGAGACCCGTCTTTACACCAAATCCTTCACGGTTGCACGGAAGATTTGAAAGTGAATGGCATCCATTGCATAATGGCCTTGTTAACTTCCATCAGATTCTCAATAGGGCCAATCATCTTTTTGTAATTGCCACATTGGGGTAGCTTGAACTTGAGAGGAATAAGATCCTCCAAGATCGCAACGAAGAAAGGAATAATATTGGGGTAGCTATAGGCATGTTGGAGAAGAGTGAAAATTAAAGATCAACAATGCTTGCCTCCTAATGGGGCCAATTCACCCAATCAGAATAATAGGGAAGGGTCAAGAGAGCCATGGTAAGTTCGGTTCTTCAACCAAGACAATAGTACCAACCATAGCGATGCAAACCACAACCTACACCAAGAAGTTGAGCTTTCGCATGAAGACCTAAGAATAGTGTATGCATTATGGATGTTATTTTGGTTGGCATAAATGCAGAACTTTCACAATGGTTGTCAGCCGGATAGCCATTCGTGCTAAAGGAGACTCCACTATTCAATACCAATGATAATTTTCTGCTAACTTTATACCTCAAAAAGAGCACCAAAAATATGTGAATGCCTGATTTGTCTAGGGTGTCAGAGCTGACTCATTAGATACATTTGAAACTCAATTACGAGACTATCAAGCAAGGATATTTCCAATTAAAGGATCAAGAAAATACCAAAATAAATCAATGTTGAAGACACATAATTTAAATTGAATGGATCAAATGAGCCACATCCACCATAGAGGGGTGTGAGCCTTCTTCATTAAAAAAAAGTTGCTTTTTTTATCTATAGAAAGCACCCTCCCACAACTCAATAACAACAAGCATTAAGCAACTAAAAAGATGTAAAAGAGTAGAAGTTTACACAATAGTATTCCAATGCAAACGATAACAAAAGGATCCTCCCTTGGATTCAATTATGCTTATGTTTAGCAATCATTTGATAGGATAGGGGTTCTACGGAGAGTAAACGGTGGATATGTGGTAACTATTAGCTATCAAGTGCTGGAAAAATGAGGCAACAAGAAACGGTTTAACAAAATATGAAGAGACACGTGGAAAATAGCACAAGAGAAATGTTATCAGTGAGATGTTAAGTCGCAATAGTTGCTTTCATATGTTGATCATGTGAGAAGGACATGCTACAGATACCAATAGTGGAAGTGAAAGAACAATGAACCTGGCCCAACCAACAAGGCCCAAAACTATCCATATTAGTGGTGCAAGACCCTAAGTAATTACGACAATTTAATGTAACCTATGCCAAAAAAGATGAAGGAGGGCGATGTGAGAAGCAACAAGGCGAGTTGAAGCATCACACACATACACCAAAAAAGGCAATAAAGGGGGATGCACGAAGTTCTTAAGAAACTTAGTGGCCTCCCCACCTCAAGAACATGTATGAGTGGCAACATTGACCTAGACTCTATGAAGTAAGAGAAAATCCCTATAAAATGATGTCAACGGTGACTCAAGAACATAAGCAAATAAAGAATGGTTTCTCCACAATTATGCACTTATACAATAGGAGATTTTTATTATTAAGGTGTCACTAAAGAAACGCTTCAATGTCTCTACCTACAAGCTCTCCTAAATCTTACTGAGTGGTGTGTATTCCCCTTGGAAATGTCCCCTTAAGTAGGCTACTTACATGTGGCTTGAAGTGGGAAATATAGGGTGGGATCTACTTCTATAGAATTTCAGATAAGATTATCTCAAGTCAATTGTATGCGTGGGGCTAATTTTTATTTTTTTTAAGCAACATAAAAAGGCTTTGGGCTAAATAGACGGACTACATGCACTCTAAAACCATCATTGTGAAATAACATGTCACATGATGTGAAGCTATGATGTACAGACACGGACACGACGACACGGATAAGACATGACACGAACACGAGACACATCAATTATTGAAAATATAGGACACAGACACGGGTTGGACACGGTATTATAATTTTATATTTTTAAAATAGAATATAAAAATTGAATAAGTATAATTTTAAAAATAATTTAGAAATAATAAATCATTTAACTAGAAAATATGCTTAAAATGATTAATATTAAGATGTTGAGAGACGAGCGTCGATGTTGTTTAACAGTCATTGAGAGAGGAGATGACAATGTTGTCAAGGTCGGGCATTGATGCTATGCAGTAAATATTGGGTGCCAATGTTAAGAGGATGTTAATCGTTGATGTTGAGAGGGCGTTGGTCGTCGATGTTGAGAAGGCATTGGACAAAGATGAGATGTCAAGTTGTGAGTGTAGAAATTGCTAGCATCGAACATCAATGTAAAGACAATGTCAGACTTTGATATGGAGATCATTTTGAAATGTTGATGTTGTAACGACATCAGGCATCGATGTTCATATTACATCAGGCATTGTTGTGAAATCAAAATTGTAACCCGCCAAAGAGAAATGAAAATGAGAATATTCGATAAATGGGATATTAAGTGTGGGTGATAGATTTAATGTTGTGGTTAGGAAAAAAATTAATTTTTATATTATAAATAAGTAGGGGCATCAATTCGGGTCGACGGGTCGGGTTCGGGTAGAACCCGATTTGACCCGGGAATAAACGGGTCAACCCGAACCCTACCTGTTTAAGTAAACGGGTCAGGAAATGTCACCCGCCGAGACCCGCGAACACCTTTGGCAGTGCTGGAGGATGCTGACAAATGTCGCCGTTCCGGCGTTCGAACGGACGTTGACGAGCCGGTGTCCGCCTTGGTGTGGTGCGTGTTGTGGATGCGCCGAAGTCGCGTTCGGCACGTCGGGCGCCTTGTGAACAAGGTGTCGCCCTTGTTGCTAGAACAGTTGAGATCGTAGACCGCCTTGATTTTTTTTGGAAATGTGAGGAGTGCAGGACGTGAGGTACTTATTTGTTTTTTTTTGGAAATGCCAGATAAACTGAGCAAGGTGAGCCTGTGACTATAGCAGTGAGCTGGAGTCTGGTGAGAGTGACCATTACCTCGGGCCTGAGCTTGATTTTTTTTTATACATGGACAGCCGGCGATAATCTTCAGAATTTGTATTTTTGGGAAGGTGCAGTCTGAGTCACCGTAGATTCAAATCGGTTACAGGTTTGTACTAGTACAAACGGCTTGTTATTTCCCGGAGAGAGTTCTGTCGGGACCCGTTTATGAAGACGGTCGAAATTTAAGACCCAGATACCCTGATGACCGTTGTGTAAACGGTCGACCCTAAACTCCCGAATTGTCAGTCGTGGTTTGGGTCCAGGTCTTATTGACACCAGCCATAGATAGTATTTAAAAGCAAGAAAGTTATAATTTAAAATTTTTCATAAAATCATTATTAAGATACTCGTGGTCGGATTAAATGTATTAAAAAATTATTTTTGGGGAGAGATATAGATTTTGATCCTTACAGATTTTGTCTGTGCACATGAGGATCGCGAAAGTTAATTGTTGGACAAAATGGCTAGTGATATTTAAGATAATTTAGGGGCAAAAAGATCGTACTTTGGGCTATCAGAAGGGAACAGCTCCTAATAGTAAATGAAATAGTTGGTGGTATATGGAAAGCCAATTGTGCAGAGAAAAGATTTAAAATAAGAAGATTTGTTATATAATTAGTTTAATGTTTATAAATTCTGATAAGTTTTTGGAAAAATATATAAAGTGGCTTAAGATTCTAGAAAGCAATATGGCGATGTCACAAGAACATTCAGGCTTTTACTGATTTATATTGGATTAAATATAAGAGGTAGGGAGAAAGTATAAATGGTTATAAAGTTTAGCTAAACATCTAGAGATAGGCAGTAGTAAGGATTTAGTTCTGAAGTGTATTAAGAATAAGATTAAAAATACTGTTTCTTAGAAAGATGATATTTAACAAAAGTAGGAGATATTTGTTAGACTTTATTAATGAATTTGAAATTAAGATGTGACTATCATATGATGGTATAGCCAATCCTAAATGAGATTCTTTTGTTTTTAATCGCGTATTAGTAAAACTGAAGGTTAGATGAGGCTTTAAAAGAAATGAAGGGTCGGAAAAGCTGTTGGTCCTAGATGAAGTCCAATAAGGTGTGTGTGGAAGATGAGCTTAGGAGATGAAGAGATATCTTGGCTTTAAGCATAACTTTTAATACCCTTAATGTTTGAAGACTGAAATAGATTGCCAGATGAGTGAAAATAGTGTGTTAATTCCTATTTTAAGAATAAAAGGTGATGCACAAGATTGTACGAATTATAGAGTATTAAGTTATGTGTCCATACTTTAAAACTTTGGAGCAAGGTTTATGGAGCATAGGTGCGGTGTGATACTTATGTTACTGAGCAAAAATCTAATTTGGATTCATGTCGGGTAGGTCGACTATGGAAGCCATACATTTATTAAGAGGTTTGATGGAGAAATATAGAGAAAATAAGGATGATCTACATATGATATTTATTGATTTAGAAAAAGCATATGATAAAGTTCCAAGAGAAGTGCTATGGAGAGTTCTTGATAAGAAAGGAGTCAATAATGCTTATATTCAAATCATTAAAGATATGTATGTAGGAGCTATTACTTGTGTTCAAACACAAGGTGGTTTGACCAAGTATTTCCCTATTTCGGTTGGGTTACATCAAGGATCAGCCTTAAGCCCATATCTTTTTGCTTTAGTCTTGGATGTTCTCACTAGACATTTGCAAGATGATGTACCTTGGTGTATGCTTTTTGCTGATGATATTCTTCTTGTTGATAAGACTAGAGAGGGAGTTGAAGGTAAACTTGAATTATGGAGGTCAACCTTAGAGTCTAAAGGTTTTCGCTTGAGTAGATCTAAAACGGAATATATGGAGTGTAATTTTAGCAGTAATAGTCCTAGTGAGGGGATTGTGACTTTGGGCGATCAAGTCATTACTAAGAGTACACGTTTTAGATATCTTGGATCTATTGTTCAGAGTGATAGTGAAATAGATGGGGATATTATCAGCAGAATTCAAGTTGGATGGTTGAAGTGGAGGAATGCATCGGGCTTGTTATGTGATAGAAATGTACCCCTCAAACTTAAGGGGAAATTCTATAAGATGGTAGTGAGGCCTGCAAAGCTTTATGGTGCCGAATGTTGGCCATTAAAAGAGAAGCATAATACTAAGTTAAGTGTGGCAGAGATGAGGATGCTCAGGTGGATCAGTGGCTTTACCCTTAGAGATAGGATATGAAATGAGCATGTACGTGAAAAGGTTGGAGTAGCTCCAGTAGAAGATAAGATTAGAGAGAGTCGCCTTAGATGGTTTGGTCACATAAAAAGGTGGCCTTCCGATGACCCGGTTAGGAGAGTAGATTTATTAGATTTGACTTGTGTTAAGAAAGGTAGGGGTAGACCTAAAAAGACTTGGTTAGAAAATATTAGGAATGACCTTTCTTTATTAGATTTAAACGAGAATTTGACTTTGTTGTTGTTGTTGTTGTTGTTGTTGTGTCGGACAAGTGTGTCCAATTTTTATTTAATATTTTCTTTAATCGGGCACATTTTCGGCGCGTCTGACACGTGTCGGATACGCGTCAGACACTACACACCTCTTTGAGGATAAGTGTCGGTGCATCATAAATGTGAAGCCATAACTCATTTTGATGTCATAATTTCTATGCTCAAGAATGCCACTAGATTTCCCTTTTCCCAAATTTCAAGCAAAGTATGAGGGGGTAAAATGTATGCTATAGTTTACTCATTTGATTTTATCAATTAGCAAAAATTCACTAAGTCCGTAAGTAAAAGGTGGGATGTTTTTTTTTTTTTTTAAATCAGAACATCTAATGCATTGTATTCAAGTCGGAGCCAACTTCTATATGAAAATAAAACCAAAAGCAAAGTAGCCAAAAGGGTACCACAAGTTGGGAGAAACAACTAAGTGAGACAAAATCTTATCAAGGCTTTATACAAATATTTGATAATTATCAGTAATTTGATCTTGTTATACTCAAGTATGACCTCCAAATAAGATCTTTCCTGTTTACTGATTTTCACTCTTTCAAATCTCCAAGCAACATCTTCCCAATCTTTTAAATAGATTTCCTAAATATTCTCCAGCTGACTATAAATATGATTATCCAAGTACTATTGTTTTTTACTATATACTTAGATCTTGCAAAACTCGGGAATGAAATTCTAAGTGCAATTTCCTTGCAAGAATTGTTTTAGTATTGTTTCCTATTCTTATTTATTTGCACTTATTCTTAATGTTTATTATGGAAAAGTTCGGGAAGTTAATTTTAATTCTATGATCACAACTGGTAGAAAAAAAAGTTTACTCAAGTATTCATAGTCTCCGATATATGTTGTTCTAAGATAAGAAGCTCTTTTTGCATACATCTTCTATGGGACTTCTGAACTTCTGACTTGAGAGACAATTATTGTTATGCTGCCACTATTGACCATTTATTGCATTTATCCTCCGCAAGTTTGCTAAGCTTTTTTTCCTGACAAAAGAATTGGTCCATGCATAGAACTTCCAAGGCACAAAGGCAAGTTATTTCTTTAACACACATACTGCCTGAATCCATATTCATGTCCTGGTAACTTTTTAGAGCTATTTTTAAGTTTGGCATCATGCATTATTACTATTTAAAGTTCATTTTTTATTATCAATACTCTATATTGCTCTTGCATGAAACAAAGTTAGGGTTTCATAATACAACTAAAATAGGATGAGTAGTATACTTCTTTATTAAAAGAAAATTTGAGGATTCACAAATTCCTATTTAACAATCAAGCCAATAACTCACTTTCTTTTAACCCAAAAAAAAAACAATAATAATTTTTAAAACCATTTGATAATGAAATTGCCACAAAAATAAGAAAAATGTAGACAAGAATTAGATAAAAATAAAATGAAAGAGCAAAATATTTATTACATGCCTCAAAGAACTATCTATAACCACCTTTGTTCCCAATAGACTACCTTTCATGGTTCAATTGAACTCTAAAATCAGATCACATGCAAAATTAAAATTCCATAAAATTCGGTGCGCCAAAATCTTAGTACATGCTTGATAAACCAAAACAACCCCAAGTCAGCCATTACAATGACACTACCACTTCACAAAAATCATAGAGAAAATGGCGCATAAAATGCTACAAGATATCAAAATCACAAGTTTCAGCTATCGTTGCCTCAAGGAAAAAATTGTAAACAACAATTTAGCACTACAAGACAACCAATGACACAAATATGGTGCCTTTAAGTCGGCATTATGTTAGACGGTCCAAGATGGACCGGTCCAGCCAGCCTAGCACCAGGGCCAGCCCCTAGTTTATTCTATGTGGACTAGGCAAGCCATCTGAACCCTTGTGGGGCCCATGATTTGATTGCAAATTCAAATATTAGGGGGCGGTTCAGGAGGGAATTTATTTTAGGAAGGGTTGTTTACTTGTTTAGTAATTATGCTTTTTTTGTATTAACTAAATAGAGAAGGGGGTTGGGTTAAGGTTATGCTTGTGTTTACTGAATTTAAGAGTTCTCTAAGTTTGCTTGGGCTCTAGCCGCCGGCTAGGGAGTGGGAGAGCCAGACCTTCATCTCAAATTGAAGATCAATTGTATCTTGCTTGTTTTCTTCCACTTCTCATCAATTATCAAGTTTCCCTATCATTTTTCTAGGGGATTTATTCAATTCCTTCTGCGTTAATTCTTCCTGAAATTCCAAATTTCAACCACTATTTTGGTGATTTCTGCACTTGTTTCCTATTAAATTGGTATCATAGCACTTTCCTGGGCGAAAAATAAAATTTCTTCGTTGATATTGCGATTGGAACATAGATCCAATTCATGGAAGCAAAGACGATGGAGGCATTTGAGGGCGAGATGGAACAACTCAAGGCCGGAGTAGAGGAAAAATATTTCGGGGTGGAGGGAAGACTCTCGGCCATCAAGAACCTCTTTGGGAACTTGGAAGAGATGATCAAAAAGATGCTTGAGATGCAATCGAAAGTATCATTGGCGATTCCTAGGGTGGAAACACAAGGAAAGGAGATCTAGGATGACGGCGTTGAATTGGAGAGTGTTTTCCATCAAGGACCGCCACGCGGAGCCCCATTGGTGTGAGGATAAGGGTATTCCGAAGGGAGGACAGCAAGGAGGAGGGAAGCCAACCCTTTTGGGAGATTACCCGGGTAACGGGAGAGGTGGAATGGAGAAGAGCATGGTTTTTTTTTTTTTTGGGGGGGGGGAGGGGGGAGGGGGATGGGATCAAAATTAGCCAAAGGAGGAAGGAAGGGAATCACACCGCCACTACACCGGGGGAACCAACGAGAGCAAGGAACTATTCGGGTATGGATGCGAGAGCAAGGAACCTAAAGAAGCAAGTCTTTGAAGGGGAGGATGCTCAGGATTAGGAGTACCGGGCACAACGTTACTTTACCATTAACGGGCTGACTGAAGGGGAAAAACTCATGGCAGCAAGTCTATGTTTGGAAGGGAAATCCTTAGCCAGGTTCCAATGGAGGGAGGCTAGATATCTAATATACTCATGGAGAGAATTTAAGAAGTGCTTGTTGGAACATTTTCGAGCCATCCGGGAAGGAAACCTCCATGAGAAGTTTTATGCTAACTTAGGAAGGGGAAGTTATGTAATACTGGGAGAAGTTTAAGCTGCTGTTAGGGAGACTGAGGGGAATTTATGAGGAATGTTTGGAGTGGAATTTCATGAAGGGGAATAGGGAGGACATACAAGTAGAACTAAGGGTACTAAGACCTAGGGGCTGAGGGTGATGATAGAGCTAGCTCAGATGGAGAAAAAATATAAGAGGGAGAAAGCCAGCAGAAGCAACATTATGGGAGGGGCCTATCGGAGTAACCCTACAACTCTGGCTCCGAGAACCTAGACAGTATTCTTCCAAAGAGAAGCTCCTACGGAGAAGAGAGGTGGAGTTCGCCCGGGAGGCAACTTTAAGCAACTCATAGAAACAGAGGTGTAAGATAAGCAGGCAAATGGGTTATGTTTCAAATGTGATGAGAAGTACACGTCGGGACATAGGAGTAAGGGCCGAACTCTTCAAGTTCTCACTGTTTGTGATGACGGGGAAGCTAAGGAGAGAGGTGCGAGTGAGGCATCAGTGAAGAAGGAAAAGTTGCATTTAAACATGGTTGAGGTTTCATTAAACTTAGTGGTGGGATTTACTCTGAATCACACGATGAAGGTAAAAAGAGAAATAGCAGACAAGGAGGTAGTAGTGTTGGTAAACAGTAGGGTCACCACAATTTCATCTCCAACTAGATCGTAGACCAATTGGGGGTGAAACTGGTGGACATGAGGTACTATGGGTTGATGATGGGGATGGGGAAGATGGAGACAGGTAGAGAGGTGTTTAGGGGAGTGGTCTAGATTATACATGGAATACATGTGAGGGAGGATTTTCTCCCATTGGAGCTGGGGAGCACTAATGTCATCCTGGGGATGAGATGACTTCAGATTTTGGGGTATGCTGACAATGAAGCTGATGATGGAAGGGAGGAGGATGGTGATTAAGGAAGATGCAAGACTCTCTAAAGTCATGGTGTCACTAAAAATCATGGTGAGGGCCATACAAGAGGTGGGAGGAGAATTTCTAATGGAGCAACAAAGTTTGGAGGGCCTCAGAGGGGAGGAAGGTGGGGCATCCCTCTTTCAATAAAATCGATTATACAACATTTTCGTGACGTTTTTCAGCCACCTCAGGGATTGTCACCATAGAGGGGACAGAAACACGCCATCACACTGAGGAAAGGGGTATCATTGATCAATGTCAGGCCTTTTCGCTACCCCTAGATCCAGAAGGATGAGATTGAGAAACGGATCCAAGATATGTTAGAGGCAGGGATCATCAGGCCAAGCATGAGCCCTTTTTCTAGCTCAGTTCTACTGGTTTAAAAGAAGGATGGAAGTTGGTGATTTTGTGTGAACTATCGAGCCCTAAATAAGGAGATTGTGTCATACAAGTTTCCTATTCCAATGATAAATGAGCTTTGTGGAGCAATTGTATTAACGAAGATAGAATTGAAGTATGGATACCATCAAATATGGATGAGAGTAAGATATTTCGAAGACAGCTTTCAGGACACACGAGGGTACTATGAGTCCTTAGTGATATCGTCTGGTCTCACCAATGCCCCTACTACCTTCCAATCCCTCATAAACAAGGTGTTCCGAACTTACCTCAGGAAGTTTGCTATGATTTTCTTTGATGACATTCTAGTGTACAACAAGACCATTGAGAAGCACTTGGAGCATCTAAGGGCAATCTTAAAAGTGTTACAGTAGCATCAACTAAGGGCAAATAAGAAGAAATGATGTTTTGCACATATTAGATATAGTACTTGGGGCATGTGGTATCCTAGGAAGGCATGGCAGTTGATCAGGCTAAGATTGAGACAATGCTGCAATGACCTCTACCAAGAAACCTAAGGGAGCTGAGGAGCTTTCTAGGATTAAAGGGATATTATGGGAGATTCATAAGGGGATACAATACTATAACTTGGCCTCTGACAGAACAGCTGAAGAAGGACAACTTATTGTGGGGAGAGGAAGCCACTTGGACCTTTAAGAGATTGATGACATCCATGACTACGGTCCTGGTCTTGGCCCTACCTAATTTCAGCCAGATGTTTGTGGTAGAGATTGATGGCTCGAGATATGGATTGGGTGCAATTCTCATGCAAAATCACAGACCCATAACCTATTTCAGCCAGGTGCTGACAGCCAGAGCTTGACTTAAATCAGTTTATGGGAGAAAATTGATTGTCATTGTATTAGTCATTTAGAAGTGGCGACCTTACTTGTTGGGTAGGCATTTCATCGTTAGGACAGACAAGCGGAGCTTGAAGTACTTGCTGGAGCAAAAGATGATGACTGAGGAACATCAAAGGTGACTATCAAAATTGTTGGGCAATGACTATGAGATCCAATATAGACCAGGACTAAAGAATAGGCAGTTGATGCCCTATCTAGATGTATGGAGGAGCTCCAAGAACTAGCCATTTCAATACTCATAATGCTAGATTGGGAGGCCATTAAGGAAGAGAGTATGCAAGATGAGGGACTGAGGGGGATTAGAGCTGGTCTAATAACGGATGAGAATAGCCACCCTGGCTATTCTCTAGAAGGGGAGAGACTATTATACTATGGGAGGTTTGTTGTCAAAAACCTCAGTTTATATTTCCCACCAGCTACAAAAGTTCCATGAGAGCGTTGTTGAAGGCCATTGTAGTGTATAGATGACCTACAGAAGATTGGCAGCAAAATTGTATTGGAAGGGGATACATAAGGATGTGAAGAAGATAGTTGCTAGGTGTGAGGTTTGTCAGAGAAATAAATATATGGCTATGACTTCAGGGGGATTACTTCAACCCCTGACTCTTCCAGATAGAGTATGGAAGGAGATCACCATAGATTTTATAGATGGAATACCATGATCTAAGGGGTTTACAGTGATTATGATGATGGTTGACAGGTTGAGCAAGTATGCTCATTTCATTCCCTTACAACACCCTTACACGACATTTACAATAGCAACTGCATTCATCAAAGAGGTGGTTAGATCGCATAGGATCCCGAAGTCCATAATATCTGACCAAAATAAGGTGTTTCTGAGTCAATGTTGGAGAAATCTATTCAGGCTGCAAGGAACAGTTATAAATAAAAGCACCACTTACTACCCTTAGACGGGCAGACAGAGATGATAAACAGGAGTCAAGATAATTAATTGCAATGTTTTGCTTCAGAATCAGCTTGGTTGTGGACCAAATGGCTAACATGGGTAAAGTATAGGTATAACATTTCATATCACTCAGCTTCCCATATAACCCTTTTCAAAGTGTTGCATGGAAGAGACCCCATACACTTGGTGCATTTTAGGAAGAGGAGCACACCCATCACTTCAGTAGAGCAGTACTTAGAAGAAAGAAATAGGAACTGAAGAGAAATTTGTTGAGGATACAGTAAATTATAAAGAAGAAGGCATATGAATATAGGAAGGATATCTAGTTTGAAGTGGGGGATATGGTGTTCCTAAAACTATAATCCTACAAACAGATGACAGTAGCTAACACGAAAAACAAGAAGCTGGCCCCAAGGTACTTTAGCCTTACGAGATATTGGAGAAGATTGGAACAGTGACTTATCGCCTAAGGTTACTCCCGACCACTACCATACATCCAGTGTTCCATGTGTCACTATTGAGGAGAGTTCTTCGGGAGCATGCAATTAGTTCAAAGTTATTGGCAACACTAACGGAGGATTTGACAGTGGTGTTGGAACCACTGGAATAGAAAGGGATACAACAAGTAGAATGGGGGATCAAGGAAGTGCTAATTAAATGGAAGAGCCTAACTAACTATGACGCCACCTAGGAGCCATATGAGAGGGTGAAGCATCAATTCCCATCTTTTCAACTTGACGATAAGGTGAGTCTTTTGTGTGTGTGTGTGTTGGAGGGGGGGGGGGATTTTGTTAGACTGGTCCAGCCAACCCAGCACTAGGGCCGGCCCCCAGTTTATTCCAAGAAAACCAGGCAAGCCGTTTGATCCCCTGTGGGGCCCATGATTTGATTGCAAATTCAAATATGAGGGACGATTTAGGATGGAATTTATGTTAGGAAGGGTTGCTTAGTAATTATGATTTTATTTGTATTCTCTAAATAGGAGGGAAGAGGTTAGGGTCAGGGTTATGCTTGTGTTTGCTGAATTTTGGAGTTCTCTAGGTTTGCTTGGGCTCTAACTATCGGATAGGGATTGGGGGAGCTGGATCTTCCTCTCTAATTAAAAATCCATTGTATCTTTCTTGTCTTCTTCCATTTTTCATCAATTATTAAGTTTCTCTATTGCTTTGCTAAGGGATTTATTCAATTTATGTTGTGTTCTTGTTGAAATTCCAAATTTCAGCCACTATTTTGATGATTTCTACACTTGTTTCCTATCAAATTACCACCTAGTTTACAATAGATATGCAAAGAGTGCATTCAATTAAGTACATAAATTATTTTGGCAAAATTTAATATCATCAGATAATTCATCAAAATTTGCATTCTCAAATTGCTCATTTGATTCATCAACTATATATCAAAATGATTCATCTTCACATTTAGACAAATTCATTTTTCACAAGAAATTCATCATACGCTAAATTTTAGTTCCATATTCCAATTTTGACTATTGATCAAGTATATTTAAGCTCATGCCATAATGCATTGCGGATGTTGATTCAAATTCAATATCATTAGAAGTGGATTTATATTGTAACAATAAATTATTTTTTGCTTCTTAAAAATCATCCAACAAAAAACATGAACTAGCATTTCTTCAATTGGATCAAAGTTAATCATACATGAGTCTTGCACTATTATAACTTCCATAGGCCGTGAATAAGATGTTACCGAGTTTTCTTTAAAAATAGGCATAGGTGCAACAGACCTAATAAAATGCTTGTAAAAAGCATTTATACTCAAATATCTAGACAGAATCTTTGATATTTTGATATTGTATTCAAGCAATTGTAGCTTAATTTATTCTTTAACTCTTGCCCACGACCTGGTAACAAAATAATCTAAAAACAATGCATGTATAGCTACAAAATAAGTAAATAATACACAAATAAATTTACTAATCTTATTAAGGACAATATAACAAAGAATGCATGCTCTACATGCAACCATTTTGAGTTATCTGTAATTTGAGCAATTAGTGTGATTTGATCAGTATTAACATTTCCTAATCATTTACAGACAATTCTGAAGTAGATCTGATTGAGGTTACCGTCAAACTGAAGGATCTATTTTTCTTAATTTATACATTTCGGTGCATGAATATGAACAGCGACCTTAATCCTACCCATAGCCCATTTTAAATAAAAAGGTTCCAAAACAATAAGCAAAAAATGACTAGGCCACTCTTACCATTCTACACAGACTGTGGGATAACTGTTCTACATCTCTCCCAACAAGTACATCAACACCAAATTGATATCTCAAATTAAAAAAATCAAAAGAAAAATGTCTGTGTAAAAAGTAATTTTCGCCAAAGATCTATTTTTACACCGTAGTCCTTCAATCTATAAATATGCCAAGAGTAAAAATCTTAAGGCGGATTTCATATCGAAATGTATGACAAACATTGTCCCACAAGAATTTACGAGCATTCATGTCAGTACCAATGTAAATGGCATAATATAAAACAAACGATAAATTACTGCAACAAGAAAAAAGAACTTGGCCTCTCACGTAAACTGCTTCCACGATCACAGCACGTAACTATAACTTTGACTGAAACTCGAGCACGGAAGCTTGTGGGCTACACTTGGAGATTCAACTCGCAGCATCCATTTAACAAGCTTATAGAAAAGTATGCGGGCAATATTGAAAAAAAAAATGTTTGGCAAAAGATACAATCTTAAGACAATCGTATAATGGGTACCAAGAGCAGTCAAACTCCGTTCTAGCTGTCGCTAAATTATATAACCAACTTTTGCACAGTAAGCAGCAAACCGAGGGCAAATAGAACAAGAGAAAAACACCTGCTGCTTTCGACGCCAGTCCTCGACAGCCTCCTTAGCCATAGTAGCGCTGACGACAAAGAAAAGGGGAAGAGCAATGCTCACCGCCCGGTAGGGCGCGAGAGGGGTGAAGGAGACGAAAGCAACAACGAGGAAGAACACGTTAGCCACTCGTCGAAATTGCTCGAAAAGTGACTTAGGTACGAAGTTCATCGTAGTGTACTTGGCGGTCGAGATCTCGTTGCCACAGTAGTTAAGCCGCAGGGCTTCATCGCAAGCAGGATCGTTGCAGAACACCTCCCTCGCGTATCGCTCCGACGCCTCTGCCGTCCAGGATCCACCGCTAGCGGGGAGGCGATCGGAGCACGTGAGCCCCCCCATAGGCAGCGCGGATTGGTCTTTGCTGGCTAGGTTTTCGGCATAACGGAAAATGCCAGTGGTTTTTGCGCTCGGAACGCCGGAGACCTCATTTTCAGGTTTTTTTTATGGAAAAAGATTGGAATAAACTAGTCTATGTACCAAGGTTGTGAAAACCGGACCGGGCAATGAACCGGTAGAGAGAGCGGTTCACGGTTCGACCGGTCGAACCGGGGTCGAACCGGATGACGTAATAAATACAATTTAAATGATATAAAAATCATATAATAATATAACTTTTTTATTAAAAAATAAATTGAATTCAAACATTATTAATATCTTATATAATTTTAAATTTAAACATATTCAAATTTTTAAATTTAATTTAAATTTAACAAAAAATTAACTTACAAATGAATTAATAAGTTTAATATAAATAATCCTTAATTTATGTTATATATTTATAATTTATATATTAGATTCATATTATTATCTTATATTTTTTTATTATTGAGGTTAAATTAAATCATTTATTATAAATAATAAATTAATTAATTAATATTTATGGTACATAAAAAAATAATGAATATAATTTATTTAATATTATTAATTAAAAAATAAATATTATTTCATCATAAAAATATTATTTAAAAAATTTATTTTAAAATGAATAGTGTATGTTGTAAACTTAAAAGCTAAGAAGAAACACATGAGCTTTAAATTTTTTAGTCCCACATCTCTTGGGAGACTTTCCCTTGGTGAAGCTTTTACTATATATTGGCTCTTGAGCTAGAAAGTAGTACTACACTTTCCCTTCATGAAATGCTTGTTTTGAATTTTTTAATTTAAAATTAAGCATCTCATATTTGAAATTTAATTACAAATATTTTTTTAATATTTAAAAATAAGTTATTTAAAATTTAAATATTAAAAAATACAAAATTTGAACCGGCCGGTTCAAGAGAACCGTGACCGGTTCTCCGGTTCACCGGTTGAATCGGCGGTTTTGGACAAAACCGGCCGGTTTGAAGATAAGCCGGTTTTCGGGTTGAACCGAACCGGCCTTTGGACCGGTTCACGGTTGAACCGGTCGGACCGGCCGGTCCGGTCCGATTTTTAAAGCATTGCTATGTACACTACTTTTCTTGGCCTATTGGTTGAGAGCTTTGGCTTCCAACTAAGAGGTTCAGGATTCGAGTCTATGTATATGCGTTGTGTGTATGAGTTTGACTAAATGGCCTAAATGTCCAAAAAAAAAAAAAACTTGCCTATGTAAAAATATTATAAATAAATAAAACAGAGGCAGTCTTCATAATTTTTTATTAGAAAATGTTTTTAAAATTTATTAAATTTATAATTCGTAGTAGCACATAATCAAGAAAAATTATTCATATATTTGACTCGATCTTGTTTTTTGCTTTTGAAAAAAAATGGAATATAATAAAAAAATTTATTTTACTAGCCGAATTTCCTTTTATATAAAAGAAGAAAATTTAAATTGAACCACATATTAAGATAAATTAAGATGGATCATATAATAAATTTTATTTAAGAAAGAGCATAAGAGAAATCATGAAGCGCTCAGGATGAGGAATTGTTTAGACTAAAATCATTTTCTTAGAAGAATTAATATTTTAACTATTTTGACGATATTCTATAAATGCAGTTGTCTAAATTCATTAAATAAAAATCTATTTTGCAATATAATTTTAAGAACTGCTAAAAATATTCTAGTTTCGCACTTGAGAAAGAGAAAAAATGAGAAATAAAATCTTAGTTTTAAAAATAAAGAAAATGCAATTAGATTTTTTTTTCAATAGAAAAAATTAAAAACTATTATTTTCAGTGAACATGAAATTTTATTTGTATTTCTCTTGAAAACACAAAATCAAATGATGCTTACAATGTAAAAATAAAAACAAATCTCATTTTCATAAAATACAAATATAACATAAAAAAGTATGAGTGATTGACTTATTAAGTTCGTGGTTTGTGGGAAGCTACCCCCTTTTTTTTTTTTTTTTTTTTTGAAGAAAATGCAGCAATTTGCATTAAAAATAAAAAAAGAAGTACAACCTACGAAATGAAAACATTAGATTCCTCCTTTAACAAAGGCCAAAAAGTAGGAGGAACCTTATTCATGCTAAACTCATCCCAAGCAAAAGAACTTAAAATGTCATAGTTAGCACATAAATCCGCTAACTTATTGCACCTTCTATCAATGCAACTAAAAATAACATTATTGAAGCCATTGACTAAATGAACATCTCCATACCTTGAATCCCCACTTGTCTTAGGTTTTTGGAAAAACTCCATAATGTTAACATTGCCACCTTCAATTATAATACCCTTGTATTTAAACATCCAATCCTTAATCATTTCCTTGATTGTTTGAGTAGCCAAAAGCTCCTATGAAGAAATATCCCAATGAATTAATGGTTTTCCAAAAACTAGGAGTAGTCTTCCTTTGTGATCCTAAAACACCCCTCCTATACCGACTTTATAAGAAGAGAGAAGAGTTGCATCCACATTTACCTTTAACCAATCGGGTGGAGGATACCAATGTAAATTAGACAACCTAGAAGACTAATTAGCATCCCATATACCTGAGAATTTACCATTTCCATGAGCTGAAATAGAAGCATTACTCAATGCATTAGAAGCAATAACCAATGAGTTGTCTTCACCTCCACTATGAAACAACTTATTCCTTGACTTCCATGTAAAGAATACCACACTATAATACAAATTAACCATGAAAGGATTTTCCTTAGACAGCCAAATACAGTATTCCGTTAAAGAATCTGATCCCAGGAAAGAAAACCCCAATTTGCCTAGATGAGATAAAACATCTTTCAGTTTTGTACATCTAACCACAACATGGTTTTCATCCTCTACTTCATTACAGCCCCATGGACAAATTCTCACCCTTAGCAATCTTCTATATTCAAGAAAATGACAAGTAGGAAGTGTTTTATTAAAAATCCTCCACCATACTATTTCTACTCTTGGGTTCAAATTGTTTTTTCTAATCCAACTCCATAACTGCTTCAGATTTGTATGCATAACCGGCACCTAAAACACCATAGAAGAAATGAATTTCCCTATTTTTTGAAACAACAACTCCATCTTGTCTTCCTCCACACCAGAAAAAAATTTTACTTGAGAGATTAGACTTACCATATCACTTCCCATATATTTCTTTAACTCCTCCACATCCCATCTACCATTAGAAATGAAATTTGAAACAGTAAAACTACTGATGTCACAAGGGATAAGAAAAGTTGGTCATTTGCAAATGCTTTTATCCAATATTCATGTGTCACTGAATACATCAATATTCACTCCATTAGCAATATTCCATCTAATCAAAGGCCTCATTGATTTACCTCCATCATTGATGATCCTCCAAGCTGATGAACTCGTCCTCCTTGTGTTATTCTCCAAAAAATTTCCATATTTTGGATAAGACACTTTGTGAAGTAAAGAGTCTTTGTCATTCACATACTTCCAAGCTAATTTAGCTCTCAAAGGTCTCACTTTACTCAAGCAAGAGTGAAGAGCTCTACCTCCCCATTTCATCGGCAAACACATTATTTCCCAGTTGAAATAATGAATTCCATGTCTCCCATTTGCTTTATTCCAAATGAAGATTCTACAAATCTTATCTACCTCTTCAAGAATACTCATAGGAACCAAAGAGTTGGTACAATGGAAAATAGTGTAAGCTAGCAAAATAGATTTTGTAAGCAAAGTCTTATGAAGTAAGGAAATCATTTTCCCTCCCCATATATTTGTCATTCTTAATGCCTTCTCAATTATGAAATGAAAGTCTTCTCTTACTAGCCTACTCAATGCCAGCTTGACTCCAAGGTATGACATCTCCTTCACTATTTTTAACCCCATTAACCAAGAGATCTTCTTCTTCCTTCTCCTTTTCACAATTCTACTAAAAATCATACAAGATTTATTGGTATTAATCCTTTGTCCCGACCATCCACAAAAGTTTTTCCAGAATATTTTTGTTGCAACCCATGACCCCGAGTTTGAGATTTTGATGATGACAAATAATGTCGTTTGAATTATCTATTCATTGAATATTATTTTGTTTTCTATTGTCCGTGAGTACTAATATTTCAGGAAGATCGAAAGCTACTCAGGACGACAGGAAGACTCGAGAATGGTTAAATTAAGAGTATGAGTCTGCAATGTATTTTGTTGTTTATTTTATTTTTATTTTCTTGAGTTTGGCCACAAAATGCATAGAAGTCTGAGCAACCATACACACACACAGGGGGAGAGTTCGTTTTTAAATGTAAAATGTAGAGTATTTCTTTCTTTATAGATCACTGTAAGATGTTAATTCGTACCGTACGATCAGAGCTTTGTAGGACGATTCTGTGAATAGATCACACTGTACAAAAAATATCGTATCGTACAATATGTTCAAATCCAAAACCCTATCCATCATTTTAACTTAAGTAAGTTATTTTTTCCTCGCTTGTACTGTATGAGCACCTTCGTACTGTATGATTTATTTTAAATACTTACTTAATTTAACCCGTGATTAGTGCAAGAAATCCAGGCTTAATTATAATTTGAACATCGTACTGTACGAACCCATTCGTACAATACGATGAACAGAGATGAATTATAATCATCCTGGATATCGTCCTGGACAATCTCTTATTTTTGTCTCATCGTACTATACGATGTTCATCATATCATACGATGAACAGAGACGATGTTTGATCGTCCCGACTATCATCCTGTACGAACATAATTATTGTGGATAGTACCGTACGATTTAATATCGTACTAGACGAATGTTTTTGAACTGTTCGTACCACTTCGTACCAGGATGAAGTCTATTTATACATAATGTACTGTACGATTAGAAATCGTACTGTATGATAGTAACGGCTACTTTTGAAATCTCAGAGATTTTGGAGACCGTTTCCATGTGTAAAACTTGTCATATTTTGAGGGGGTGTGAATTAGACAGAGGAGAACATGGTTAGAGAGGGATTCCAAGGGAGAGAGCTCTTGAAAAGTTCTTTAGGGTTTTGAGAGAGGAGGAGAAGGTGAGCGTTGTGAGGGAGAAGAAGGTGTGAGGGAGATCACACGGTTGCTCCGAACTTGCTGCATCTTGTTCCTCCTATGGCCCTAGAAGAATTTGTCGGAGGATCTCCAAGGGGAAAGGCTCTTCTACATCCGTGACCTCGAGGTACTCTGCCTTCTCCAGGAGGGAGAAAAACGAGAAGGTTCTCTGCTGTCGCCAGGAGGGTGAAAATAGAGTTTGACACTCCGCCACACCAGGTTGGTGAAATGGAGTATTGTAAGGGCTCCTCCGCCTTGCCAAGGGGGCCAAAAAGAGAGCTATTGCTTGTAGTGAAATACCTGGAGTGGAGGACTCTGGGGAGTTAACATAGGTCATGATTTGACCGAACCACTATAAAAATCTCGGTGTGGTTTTTCCTTATTGTCTTTTATTACTACGTACATTTTATTTTGCAATATTTACTTGGGAAAATTTGTAAAAGAAAAGTTGTTTAAATTTTCATGTTAAAATTTTAAAACATCAAAAAATATTAGAATTCCTGCTCAGGTTTTAATTATTGTCAAAAAGTTTTCACAATTCACCCCCCCCTCTTGTCCATCTAGTAATTTCAATTGGTATTAGAGCCTGTTTTCAAAAATAATGTTTTAAAAAACTTGAAAAAATGATCATGTCGCATTTTGGTAATCGTAATACTACGGAGGGTTATTCATTAACCCGTCCACCTCTTTTTGATAACATTCCATTTGATTTCTAGAAAATTAGAATGTCTACTTTTTACAATATATTGATTACCACATGTGGATGTTAGTGAATGATGGATATGTTGCATCGTTTAAAACTGTTAATGGATTGAAAACTCCTGTACCTTTTAATGAATGGAGCAATGAGGATAGGGATTTAGCCCAACTGAATGCTAAATATTTAAATTGCTTTTTCTGTGCATTGAAGTCTGAGGACTATATGAGAGTGTCTACCTGTGCCACTGGTAAGGAGATTTGGGATAGACTGTGCATTACATACGAAGGAACAAGTAAAGTAAAATAGTCTATGCTTAACATTTTACTGCATGATTATGAACTCTTCTGCATGAAACCTAGCGAAACAATATCTGGCATGTACACTAGGTTCACCCAAATCGTGACACCCTTGCATGCATTAGGTAGAGAGATTTCAAATTCTGAGAAAGTAAATAAAATTCTTAGATGCTTACCTAGTTCCTATGATGCAAAGATAACTGATATCACTGAATCTAAAGACCTTAACATTTACTCTATTGATAATCTCCTTGGGTCACTCATTGCATAAGAGAAAGGAGTTAGTCAGAGACAAAGTGATGCAGGTGAAAAGAAGAAGGAGCGAACGGTGGCATTAAAAGCTAACAACTCAGAAAGTGAAAGCTCTGCAGGGGAGGAAAAGGATGATATAGCACTAATGACCCGACAGTTCAAAAATTTCCTAAAGAAAAAATAGAAGCGTCATCAAAACAGCTGGAATAAAGGTAAGAGCTCAAGGTCCAATAAGGTTTCATCTGATACAATCTATTTTGAATGCAGGAAGCCAGGTCACCTTCGAGCCGATTGCCTCAATCTGAAGAGTCAACCAGCTAAGGAGAAAGGAGATGACAAAGAAAAATACAAGAAAGGAAAGATAAAGACACAAAAAGCTTTTTGGGCCGACTCTGCCTCAGAATCGTCAGAAGAAGAAGCAGAGGAGGAGGTAACAAATTTGTGTCTATGGCTAATGATAACCTTGATCAATCGGATCAAGATAAGGTATGTCAACTTTCATATGAAGAGTTATTACTTATTTTTGAAAATATCCATGACTCGTATAGGAAGTTGAAAAAGATGCATGCTAAGCTTAATGTTGAATTTAGTTCTTTACAATCTGAGCATGCTAACTTGTTTAAAGAAAATTTTGATTTAGATAGAGATCATATGCTACTTCTTGATGAGTATGATGCATTAAATAAGAAGCATATTGAACTAACTGAAGTGCATGAAACCTTAAAAACCACTCAGGTTGAACTAGAAGAAGCTTTTGATAGACTAGACAAACTTGCATTAGAAGTAGATCATAGTGAGCACTTGTTATTAATAGAAGTTGATGGATTAACAGCTCAAAATAAAACCTTCAATGAAATAATAAAAGAATTAGAAAATAAAATTGCATCACTCACATTAGGCCATCCTAGCAAACCCCCAACACAGCATGCATCACACAACTTTAGGAAGAGGCACTATCACCCACATAGATTAGTGAACCCATTTCCTGGTGTTAGGTGTTTATCTTGTGGCATGTTAGGTCATATAGCCCGCACATGTATAATTTACCATAGGACACACTTAGTATAGAGACCTAAATTGCATCCATCACAGCATAGCATGTATACATCTCATTCATGCAAGCATAAGGAGGAACCCAAACTCACTTGGGTTCCCAAATCTAATCTTTGAATAAAATTGTAGGGGTGCTCTCACAAAAGACCTAGTGAGAGCATGTGGTACCTGGATAGTGGCTGCTCGCGACACATGACAGGAGATATGAAGAAGTTCATCCTACTGGAGACCAAAACTGGAGGCAAAGTAACTTTGGGAGACAACACTACCAGGAAGGTGATAGGCTCAGATATTATTAGTAATTCTAAAAATTTTTTAATTGAAAATATCTTACTAGTTGATGGTTTGAAGCATAACTTACTTAGCATTAGTCAACTGTGTGACAAAGGTTTTGATATTAAATTTCTATCTGATAAATGTCTGATTAGTTTAAATGATAAACTTGTTTTAGAAGGAAAACGAATGAATAATGTTTACATGTTAGACCTTGATTGTATTGATAGTTCAAATTTATTTTGTTTGAAAATAACAGTTGATGACTCGTGGCTATGGCATAGGAGACTATGCCATGCTAGTATGAAAACTCTTAGAAACATCACTCAGAAAAACCTAATTAGAGGTGTACCTAAGTTAGATTTCACAAAGGATCATTTATGTGATGCTTGCCAACTAGGAAAACAAGTCAAATCATCTTTTCATTTAATTAGAGATGTGATCACCGCTAGGCGACTAGAAATCCTACACATGAACTTATTTGGACCTGTTAGTACAATCAGCCTAGGTGGTAAAAATTATGGATTTGTGATTGTAGATGACTTCACTAAATTCACTTGGGTAAGATTCTTAGCATATAAAAATGAGTCTTTTAAAGAATTTAAGGTTTTCTCCACATGGATTCAACGGAAGTTAGGTTGTGAAATCTCAACAATTCATAGCGATCATAGTGGAGAATTTCAAAATGATATATTTGAATTGTTATGTCAAGAGCTAGGAATAGAACACAATTTCTCAGCCCCTAGAACACCACAACAAAATGGTATAACATAAAGGAAGAATAGAACCTTGGTAGAAGCCACTAGGGCAATGTTAGCGGAGTACACCCTTCCTAGATACTTTTGGGCAGAAGCAGTCAACACATCATGTTATGTTTTAAATAGGGTGAGCATTATATCAAAGCTGAACAAAACTCCATATGAACTCCTTAAGGGTAGGACACCAAACCTTTCACACTTACATGTCTTTTGGTGCAAGTGCTTCATCTTGAAAATGGTAAACATCCCTTAGGAAAATTTGATCCCAAGTCTGATGAGGGTGTCTTCTTAAGTTATTCATCTATAGGTAAGGCCTATATAATTTTTAATAAGAGAACCCTTGTAGTAGAAGAGTCCACCCATGTAGTATTTGATGAATCAGATAAGCCCTCTGAATATAAAATTGAAGATGATGAGATAGAGGCAATTCAAGGAGTAGAGACTATGACCTTAGGAGAAAGGGTAGAACCTTATTGACCTTGATTTTCGCTCGAGCACTTTCGATCGACTTGATTAGACCTTGTCGAGCCTAATTCGAGCACGATTTGATCCGAATCGATTTCAATTTGAATTTGATTTGATCAAATTGATCGGACCTAACCTGATTTTAAATCAAGATAATTTGAGCCAAATTTGCATCCAACCCCAACTCAAATCATCCCAAATTAATCCTAAATAAATTCCAATCTACTTTTGGATTAATTTGAATCATTTCCTAAATCTAGTAATTGCATCGACGGCTCTGATTTCCCCAAAATTTGAAGTCGGCCATTGCCGCAGTATTCAGCCATGTGAGACCCAATTCGCTTGCTATGGCTCTCATTTTTCCTCCCTCTCCGTTCCAAGGGAGAGATCCCTTCTCCCTCTCTCGTCTCACTGGTTTGCGGAGCCCTAGCCGTATGCCTCATTGCAGGAGACCGACTTCCCCTCTCTCTCTCTGTCGTTCCCAGTTCGCATAAATGAGAGATGTCGAAGCCTCTCTCTCTCGCGTGGAGACCGAACCCGAAACCCTTGCTCCTTCCTTCTCTCCTCTGTTCGGACTGAGCTAGGGACCCGAATCCTCCCTCTTCTCCCTCTCTCATTTTCTCTGTCCCAAACTGGCGCCAGGAGATGGAGACGGGACAAAGCCCCTCTTGCGTTCCCGAACTCCAGTCAAGGTGAAAGCCTTGCTCCCGTCCGAAGCCGCTTGGATCGTCGACTTCCCTGCTCCCGACGACCTCCCTCTGTCCGATACATCTCTAGGACCGAACCCTGTACTCACGAATCTCTCTCCCTTTCTCCTCTCACGAGCAGGTAACTCCTTCCATCCCTAAAGTTTCTCCTCCTTCATAATCCCTCTCATCTTCTACTCCTTTCTCCTTCTTTATCTAGCCTCCTTTAAAAAGCTAGGGCAAGTCATATAAATATGAGATTGATTTCGTTTGGCTAAACTGAAAGAATAAATGAAGTTATTACCATGCATATATCCATATACCTCTAGTTATTTCATTTCTTAACGAATGCATGGCTTAGAGGTTTTCAAACAAAAAAAAATGAACATATCTATCCAATGACATGTGTAAAGTTGTGTCTTTCTTTCATTTTTTTTAATAAAAAAAGTTCGACGCTTGTTAATGAATGTTGTATGCTTCAAGGTTGTGGAGGTTGCGAATGTTCATTTTATATGCTATCGTTTCTATATCATCAAATGGAATTTGAGAAGGTTTTTTTTTTTTTCATAAGAAAGTCTCATGTTTATGCATGTTTTAACTATGCCATGGATGGTAGTTTCACTGTATTGGTTGTATATGGTTTTTCCCTAAAAAAAAAAAAGGAGGTGAGCACCTAGCTTTATGGAATTGAGATAAATGTCGAGACGATTTTCATTGAATCTTCTAAGTTGCGATGGCAATACTAGAATTTTTGTTAAGCTTGATCTCTAAAAATTTGGACTTCTTTGAGTTTTTCTTTTTGTTCTTATGCCTTTGTCTTCTTGATAAAATAAATATCATATGAATTTTCGAGAATACTTTGGTGAGTTGCTTAGAGAGTTTTGGTTGAGATTTAAGTGTGAACCACTGTTTATTTTTTATGTTAATTTGTTTCACATGACTTTACAAAGTTGCATATCAAATGTTCGTCCAAATGCCACTAGAAGAAGTTGTAGTGTTTTGATTCAAGCTAAATCTTTATATGTGTGGCATCTCATGAAGTTTATGATTACACAAGAGTTTCATATTTTCGAATCAAAGTTTTCTTTCTATTATGTGAGCCTTACGAACACCATTTTTTTATGAATTACAAATTGTTGAAGTTGGCCTGTGACGAATCACATTGTGTTGGGATATATTTGCAAGGCGGTGACTCTTTGCCTCCTTAAGTTAAAATTGGAATGACATGAGATAGTTTAGGGAAGAGTTTAATTGATCCGTCAGTTTATTATTGGAAAGATCATGCTCATATTTACATTGCAAAATAGTGTGTTTAATATAGCTTCACTTGGTGTTTGGAGAAATTCATACATTCTTTTATGTTTTGATATTGGCTACAAGTTTTCCTTTCTTTTGGATATCTTGATGGCATATTGTAGGAAGGTGATAATTTCGTTGGTAGATAATTATGTGCCTAATGCTTCAAGTATAGGTTTCTCTGTCAATTGGACTCAGTATCATATCGTGTTGTTAGGTTATTTTCTTGAGCATGATGAAGAAGTCCATATAGTTATGTGATTGGCGAAAGAACAAAACCATATCGAACTCTTTTCTTATGATTGCTTTTTTTTATTATTGAGTTCCAACGTTAAACAAATTGTTAGCTTATTGTTTGGCTTAAATATATAATTTTGGCTTTCATTCTCGAGTCTACAAGTTACCTTATGCTCAACCTTTTTTTTATATACAACCTCCAAGTGTGCCTCTCACATGTTTCATCCACTATGAGTTAATTGGAAAGAAAATTTGAAATCTGTTGTAAAATTTGATATATGCACTTGTAGTTCACTGTGACAAAGTAAATATAAAGTGATGTGTATGACTTAATTGAAGGTATCTTGGCATGAGTAGAAATGTATCGATTTGGAGTGCTTCTTTGGAATGTTGGAAGGTGTGGCATGTTGGAAAATACTTCAAATGGAAAATCTTATGTGTTGTTTTATGTTGGCAAATTTTTATGATTTATTTTTGTTGGGAGGTTCTATAAATTACCTTATGTGCAAAAATCTACGGTTTGTTCTATATTCGAAAGACTTGAGTTTTTGTTTCATATTTTAAAAAAAAAAAAAAAGAGAGAGAAGGAGCTTTGGTTTGTTTTATGTTGAAAAGTCTTAAAGGGGTTGCATATCGCGAAGTTTTACTATTCACCTTGTGTTGGAAATTTTATGATTCGCTTCGTGTTGGAAAAGGCTTCAAAGATGGTTTCATGTGGGGAAGTATTGTTAGTTGCTTTGTTGTTGTAAATCTTTATGAAAAGTTTTGTGAGTCGATTTGTGTCGAGAGGCTTTGCGATAAATTTTTGTGAGTGTTTTATGATAGAGTCTTTATCATGAGTTTTTGCGAATGGTCTTATATTGAGATTTTTGTTGTTTTGTTTTGTGAATGTTTCTTGATGGAGGGCTTTATAATGCCTATTCATTGAGAAATTTTCACAAATTACCCCACTCCAAATGAAAGAAAAGGCACTTAATTGTTAGTCTTTTTTTGTAGAGTTTTGGGTCAAAAACAAAAAAAGAGAAAGAAGATTTTGGTAGATAATTTTTGTAAGGTTTTATGTGGTATTTTATTTAGAACTTTTCATAGAGTATTTTGAGACTTCTACTTTGGTGATATGCTAAGTGTAATAAAGTCCCTTAATAACTTTTTAGAAGTAAGCTAATGATTAGTGTATGAATTGTCTTTCTATTGATTCGCATTAGTTTCTAAAAGATGAGTTTTTGAGATTTGAAACTTTATGATTAGCTTTATATTGGAGGCCTTTTTAATGTCTTTTTCTAGTGTTAGTTTCTAAAAAAATTTATATAGAATTTTTGGATAAGTTTGAAACAAAGATAATCTTGTTTTAAGTTTAGTTTTAGGAGTTTGTTTCCCTTAGTTGTTTTGGGTTTTGTTTAGAGTGTGTTGTAGGTAGATGTTTCAAACATATCAAGTGCCTTATTTGGATTGTGGGGACAGCAAAGGGCATTGAAAATGCCTTCTTCCTTATTCGTATCACATCGAATTGGGGGGAAGGTTATTTTAGAGGCACACTTGACTTCAAAGAAGTGTGACCAACAACAACAATGCCTACATTCCTTTTATGTTTGATTTTTATTCTTTTTCTTTCTACTGCTTTGCTACTTATTATAGTACTTTTATCCATAGATTCTTAAGCTTATCGATACATGTACGAAAGTCCTAAGGGTTAGAAAACAAAACTCTTTTTATCCCTTCAACCTTAGTGTCACCTAAGGACAAAAAAATAAGGACTAAGTTTTAGATAACATAGACTTAGGATGCATGCTCCCTATAGGATAGAGACATCAAAACTAAACTTAATGACACGTCTCCCTAGGTTTAGCTTTCTTTCTTAAATCCATTAATAATCAACCAATCAATTATAATCTAACTCTTAAAATATATAAAAAAAGATTTAATTCTTATTTTAATTATAATTAACTTGTATAATCTTTAAATTTCAAACATAAAATACAAACCTAAATCTAATTCAACCAAATTAATAATAAACTCCTAACCAATTTAAGGTTTAAAATTTGTAGATCTAATCAGGAGATCAAATCTAAAAATAAAATTTCTTAGGATAAAAGACTTCTAAAGATCAAATCTTAGACTAATCTTTTAAAATCAATCAACAAACTTGATTAACAAATTGCCTAGTCTACATTTCTTTTCTAATTTATAACTAACTAATAATCTAACAAAGTTGATTATCACTGGATAACCCAGGCCTACGAGGCTATTAAGTTAGCCCCAAGGAGGGTGAAATAAACCTCACGGCCTCGGTGTGAAATAAAGGTGGTAATCAGTCAAATCCTAAAATACAATCTCTAAAATCAATCATAAACTACTAATATTTAAACTTGAATTAAAATCTCTCTTTTGTCTTCTAATAAATCAAATGCAAGCAATTATAATTAAATCATCATACATAGGACCTATCCAAAACTACACACCGTTACACACACCTAGACTTATTTGGTTAGGACATGACTTCTATCTCTAGGTTAGGTCGATACTTTCTTTTGTTGTTCAGTATTTACTACATGCCCATGTTCTATAAATACAATTCTTAAATTTCTTGTCAATTATATTATTTTATTTACATGCATTTCTTTTCTGAACGGCATCTACGTTCATTTGCATATTTCTCTCTTATCTTATATTACGAGGTACATCAGAGCTTGATGATCGGAAATTAAACGGGAGCATTTGCTTAGGAGCTTTTAAGTGGCTGCGCCATAATTTGGGATCATTTGCTCATGAGCTTGTAAGTGGAAGCGCCACAATCAGTTATAATTTCTGTAACTTGTAAAGTAAGCTCTTAATTATACATATCGAAAATGCTACACATCACACACATTTTGTTGATAGGTATTCTAGCATGTTTAGGTAGCCAGCCATAGGTTAGTGCACTGACGAAGCTTTAGCCCTATAGGTCAAAGCTTGCCCACCTTTTTTATGAGCCCTAGAAATGATTAGGGTCATTTAAGACTGTAGAGTAGGCCACCCAGTTGTGCCAATGAGCATCGTCGTTTTCCCACAAGAAGTAGGCGTCGCTAGAATTTTAGCCTTTTTCGGTTTTGGATTTGATACCCCCCACCTTCTGTGAGCCTTAGAGACCATTAGAATCATTTAGGCCTGTAGAGTAGGCCACCTATTGTGTCATTGGGCATCGTTGCTTTCCCACACGAAGTGGGCATCACTGTTTTCCCACACGAGGTGGGCACCGCTAGGATGATTTTCTAATGCGGGTACCTTGCCTGGAGGGTACTCGTGGTTTGTTTATTTATTTTTTTTGTACTATGGATGTCATGTATGCATTTGTTTTTACACACTTTTCTCCACAATGCACTTTACTTACATGCATTACATTACTGGGCCTAAGGACATTTCTTACTTATGCACCTTTTCATGCATCATACAACGCTAAATCTATTCCTTTGCATATTGTAGAGAGTCTATGATTTAAGCCTTTTGAACTACAAATCCTTGATTCCTTAGGATAGAGCTTTCCTATCTTGCATACATATAAGATGATTGGTTGTGCTTAGGATTTAGCTGGCTTCCTTTTTCAGGCAAGGAATAAGTCCAGGATTGCCTTAGTTAGGTCATAGATGTTAGTGTCATGTGTACGACACTACATCTTTTATAGATTTAGGGTCCAAAGGCTAGTGGTACGAATGTACCACTATACACCTTATTGGTGGGTAAGCTCTCCATCCTTTCGGAAGCTATAAACTCTACCCATCTGCGTCACACAGATGACGCCACCTCCTTCCTTCTGTCATACATGTTTGAGTGTAGTGTCTTCTCTCTTTTTCTCCAGTTTTCTCTTCATCGGACCGGCCGAATGTGGATCTGAACCATGTGTGATTGAGTGAACCAAGTTGGGACATTCTTCCCCTTTGATTAGGAAAGCCTACAATTTTCCCTTTGCACTAAACCCATTTCAAGAAGTTAATCTAACATCCATAATCGAGAATTTTCTTAGACTGAGGTCTAAGTTGTAATTAACTACGGGGGCTTGCACCCGTAGGAAACCGATCCCCACAATCAAATAAACCTTGTTCGAGCTGATATTTCGAATGGGGGAAATCTCGTGAAATTTTGGGTTATGTATATTATTATCCATCGAGATTGGTAGGTGAAAGCCGCTACCCTCCATGGCTAATCGTATATATAACTCCATCTGCTCTTCCATCGGCTTGCTTCTGTCGGGTGTAAAGGTCTACGACCATTTTGTCCTACGGGATAGTGTGATCGTACCCTTTGCATCGAAACAACATGAGACAGATCCTTTCGGAGACCACAAACCTCAGGAAGATTTTCTAAGAGAATGGAGATATTCTTATAGTCATCCTAAAGAGTTAATTTTTAGGGAAGACCCTTCATAAAGGTGTAAGAACTAGGCATGAACTTAGGAGGAGGTTAGTCATTCAGTATTCACTCTTGATAGAACCTACAAGTATAGATCAAGCCTTAGGAGATGAATTTTGGATTCTAACAAACAAGAAGAGCTGAACAATTCACCAGAAATGAGTTTGGGAGTTAGTCAAGAGACTAAAGAATAAGTGTGGTTGGGACAAAAATGGGTCTTCAAGAATAAGGTGATAATTCAGGAACAATAATAAGAATAAAGCCAGACTAGTAGCTAAGGGGTACAGACCAAATTGAGGGAATAGACTTTGAAGAAAACCTTTGCCCTGTTGCTAGACTAGAAGCCATACGGAGTGTCTTAGCTTTTGGCTTGCTTCAAGACTTTATAGTTATATCAAATGGATGTAAAGAGTGCATTCTGAATGGGGTAATAAGGAATATGTCTTTTATGTTGAGCAGCCCCCCAGATTGAAAGTTTCACAATTTCCAAACCATGTATTCAAATTAAGAAGACATCTTTATGGATTTAAAGCAAGCACCAGTAAGCATGGTACGAAAAGACTAGCTCATTCCTATTGGATAGATGATTTGAAACAGGAAGTGTAGATACTACACTCTTTTTAATAAAAGGTCAAAGAAGAAATTCTCATTGTTCAAGATTTTTACGTGGATGATATTCTATTTGGATCTTTCAGATAAATATTATGTAGATGAATTTTCAAAATTAATAGAGTTTGAATGAGCATGATGGAGAACTTAATTACTTTCTTGGATTTAGTGTAAAACAAAATGGGAATTAACATAACTTTTCTTTAGACAAATAAAGTATATTTAAGGATATTATTGAAAAAATAATGAAATGAGTAGTGTTAAACCAGAACACTCCAATGAGGTCTCAACCAATTCATTAGACAAAGATCCTAGTGGAAATCAGTAGATAAAAAAATATAAGAATGATTGGGTCCCTTCTTTACCTGACTTGCAGTAGATCCGGACATAAAAAGGTTTTGTGTGTGCCTCTATGCCCGTTTTTAAGCTGATCCTAAAGAGTCTCGCTTAACTGCTGTCAAGAGAATTCTTAGACTTCTACTAGGCACCCCAAACTTAGGAATTTGGTATCATAGGCACAGCACTTCCTTTGAAATCTTAGGGTACTCAGATTCAGACTTTGTAGGATGTAGGATAGATAAAAAGAGCACCTATGGTACCTGCCAATTTATAGGAAAATCATTAGTTTCTTGGTCCAGTAGGAAGCAAAACTCAGTAGCACTTTCCACAGCCGAGGCAGAATATATTGCAGTAGGAAGTTGTGTTGCACAAGTACTATAGCTGAAACAACAAATTCTTGATCTTGGCTTACTTGTAGGAACAATTTCAATTATGTGTGACAACACAAGCGCAATTTGCATATCTAAGAACCCAATTCAACACTCTTGAACAAAACACATAGACATTAGACATCACTTCATTAGAGATCACGTTGCTAAGGGAGATATAGAATTGCATCAAATCGCTACAGAAGATCAATTGACTGACATATTCACAAAACCTTTTGCATTCGACACCTTTAGCACCTTGAGGACTAGATTAGGTATCATAGATATAACTGCATAAAAAAAAAAACAAAACAAAACCAAAAACAAAAAAAAAACAAAAAAAAAAATCTTCTAAGGCTGCTCCTGATTATCACACACTCACTACACAAAATGCACTAAACTTGACTTTGTAATATTGTACTGTACGATACTATTATCGTACTGAACGATTTACTATAATATACACAGAACACAATAAACGACAAATTTCGTCTCTGTTGATCGTACTATACGACCCACATCGTACTGTACGATAAATAATTGGTCATCGTACGGTACGAGATCTCCTCTTTATACTGTACGATCCACGTCAGTGAACGGATTGGGACGAATTTAAGCATGCTGGTATGTTATTATTGGTGATCGTACTGTACGATATCCCACATCGTACTATACGATCCAACTCAGCAAATGTATGAGAACGACTTAAAGGCGTTTGATACGATATTAATGTAATTCGTACTATACGATACTGTACGATACACCTTATCGTACTGTACGTTTTGACCTCCTTTTCCCGGTACGAACCGTCAGAACAATTATTACCATAACGTACTATACGATGTATTATAGTACTGTACGATGTACTATAGTACTGTACGATGTGAGGATGGATATGTAGATATCCTCACTCCACTCACTCATCTTTCACTCACCTTCAACACAATGTCTAGTTCCAGCAAGAGATGTCGTTTGGTGGCGGGAAGCTCATCTTCCTCTCGCCGCCATAGCACTCGATTCTTGAATGCCAAAAACGAGGATGCATACCACAAGTTCAAAGCCTACAAAATCACACCCTCCAGACTGCTAAATCAGGAGGCTCTGAACTTCGAGGTAATGAACCTCTTTGCTTCCACCACCCTCCAATTTCTTCTCACCCTGGCCTTCCCTTACAATTTTGAACTCCTTCTAGAATTCCTAGCCAATCAAACATATACTGTCGACAACCTCACTTTCCACTCTTTTATTTGTCGTCAAAATATTGAAATAACTAAAGCTTGCATCGCCCAATACATTGGGCTATCTACTGAAGGGCCTATGATTTATTTTTTTCTTACAAACGATTTTGACTGGAGCGATATTAATCGAGTCCTTAGGAACGCCGCATTCTATCAACACCAACCTCTTGTTTCATCACTAAATAGAAATACGCACATAATTCACATGTCCTTCGTACCTCCATAATACCCAAAGGTGGTGACCGTGTCAACATGACCCCGACCCTATCTATCACTACCTACCTTATCATGACCAACACAAAATTCGACGAGGCTGATCTGATTATTGACTACATTTTCCATATGACCTTTGTTCGTCTCCCTACCACTCGCCGAAAACAAAATATAGCTCTTGGTCACCTTATATGATATATTCTCCAAAATAAATATCAAATGACCTATCCTGGCGAACCTGGCAATCTTCCTATTTTTTATACGGCCGCAGCTCAAGCATGTCCAGGACGACATGCACCACCTAGAGTACCTGCACCAGCACAAGATGATTTGGTCGAACGCTTCGACCAACTTCAGACCTGTCTTGATACTCACATTCAAGAACAACATCAGCAACACGAGAGAGATATGCAATGGTTTGGAGAACGTTTTACTGCTATTGATCACCGCTTTGACGCTCTCTTTCAGTACTTCCAACCAAACTCAACGCCACCACCATCTGATCAGGATCCTCTACTTTAGATTATCTTTATATTGTAGCTTCTTTTTATCTTAGTCTTTGCTCCTCTTTTTGGTGCTATTAAAAGGGGGAGAAGGTTGTTGTAGTTTGTTCTATGGTTAAATGCATTTCCTTTTATTTCGTACTGTATTTTCTTTTATTTTGTACTGTTCTTGTTCTCATATTTAAATTAAAAAAAAATGCCATTAACACTTGCTTACAAAAAATATTATTTTACATCATCAAAAAGAGGGAGATTGTTGCAACCCATGACTGTGAGTTTGAGATTTTGATGATGACAAATAATGTCGTTTGAATTATCTATTTATTGAATATTATTTTGTTTGCAATTGTCCGTGAGTACTAATATTTCAGGAAGATCGAAAGCTACTCTGGATGACATGAAGACTCAAGAATGGGTAGATTAGGATATGAGTCTGCAATGTATTTTGTTGTTTATTTTATTTTTATTTTCTTGAGTTTGGCCACAAAATGCATAGAAGTCTGAGCAACCAAGCACACACATAGGGGGAGAGTTCACTTTTAATTATAAAATGTAGAGTATTTCTTTCTCTGTAGATCGTATTGTACGATGTTAATTCGTACCGTACGATCAGAGCTTTGTAGGACGATTCTGTGAATAGATCGTACTGTACGAAAAATATCGTATCGTATGATATGTTCAAATCCAAAACCCTAGCCGTCATTTTAACTTAAGTAAGTTATTTTATGCCGCTTGTACTGTACGAACACCTTCGTACTGTACGATTTATTTTAACTACTTACTTAATTTAACCCGTGATTAGTGCAAGAAATCCAGGCTTAATTATAATTTGAACATCGTACTGTACAAATCCATTCATACAACACGATGAATAGAGATGAATTATAATCATCCTGGATGATCTCTTATTTTTGTCTCATCGTATTGTACGATGTCCATCATACTATACGATGAACAGAGACGATGTTTGATCGTCCCGACTATCGTCCTGTACGAACATAATTATTGTGGATCGTACCGTACGATTTAATATCGTAATGTACGAATGTTTTTGAATTGTTCGTACCACTTCGTATTAGGATGAAGTCTATTTTTTCTTTAACGTATTGTATGATTAGAAACCGTACTGTACGATAGTAACGACTACTTTTGAAATCTCAGGGATTTTGGAGCCCGTTTTTATGTGTAAAACTTGTCATATTTTGAGGGGGTGTGAATCAGATAGAGGAGAACGTGGTTAGAGAGGGATTCCAAGGAAGAGAGGTCTTGAAAAGTTCTTTAGGGTTTTGAGAGAGGAGGAGAAGGTGAGCATTATGAGGGAGAAGAAGGTGTGTGGGAGATCACACGGTTGCTCCGAACTTGCTGCTTCTTGTTCCTCCTATGGCCCTAGAAGAATTTATTGGAGGATCTCCAAGGGGAAAGGCTCTTTTATATCCGTGACCTCGAGGTACTTTGCCTTCTCCAGGTGGGAGAAAAATGAGAAGGTTCTCTGCCGTCGCCAGGAGGGTGAAAACAGAGTTTGGCACTCCGCCACGCCGGGTTGGTGAAAGGGAATATTGTAAGGGCTTCTCAGCCTTGCCAAGGGGGGCAAAAGGAGAACTATTGCTTGTAGTGAAATACCCGGAGCGGAGGACTCCGGGGAGTGGACGTAGGTCATGGTTTAACCAAACCACTATAAAAATCTCGGTGTGCTTTTTCCTTATTGTCTTTTATTACTGCGTGCATTTTATTTTGCAATATTTGCTTCGGAAAAATTGTGAAAGAAAAATTGTTTAAATTTTCATGTTAAAATTTTAAAACATCAAAAAATATTAAAACTCCTGCTTAGGTTTTAACTATTGTCAAAAAGTTTTCATAATTCACCCCCCCCCTCTTGTCCATCTAGTAATTTCAATTTTTTATACCCTTGACTGCTTTCATATTAGTTTCTAAGAAGATAATCACATCGTCCGCATATAATAAATGAGAAATTCTAGCTCCATTTAAACACATCCGAATACCAATATAATCTTCTCTTTGTTTAAAAGCGTTAGACAACAATTGAGAGCATAAAATAAATAGAAATGGGGACAAGGGACAACCTTGTTTGAAACCACTTCTTCCACTTATCCAATCAGAAAGTTTACCATTAATCAAACTGGAAAATTTTGCATCTTGTACACACTCCATAATCAGCTTAGAAAAAATAAAAGGAAAACCAAAATATTCCATTGCTTTCTCCAAGGTTGGCCAACCCATCGAATCGTAAGCTTTCTCCATATCGATTTTAAAAGATACATAACCTTTAGATGATTTAGAATTTCTGAATTTATGCATAATCTCTTGAGCTATCAACACATGGCCTGATAAAGATCTTCCTTTCATGAATGCAGCTTGTTCTTCAGATATTAATTTTGGAATAATAGGAGACATCCTATTCATAAGCATCTTTGCCGCCAATTTATAAATAGTGTTACATAAGCTTATAGGTCAATGGGTTGCTTACTTTTGAAATAAGAACAATAATAGTTTCCTTCCATTTTGAATCCATAACCATTGATTCAAAAAAACAATTGATAGCTTACCAAAAATCAACTTTAACTATATCCCAATATGCTCTAAAGAAGGAAAAAGTAATGTCATCATTACCTGGAGAGATGTTGTTTTCACTAATCTTGATCATAGCTTCCATTTCTTCAATTGTGAAAGCTTTGCTTAAAAAATCTCTGTCTTCATCATCCAACAATCTCCACGGGCTAGGCCAAGCATCCAGCTTACAAATTTTGTTCTTCCATTTGTCTTTGAAAAATCGGACCATCACTTCCTCTATCTGATGTTGCTCCTCCACAATCTCTCCACATTCATTTTTTATTTTAGCAATAAAATTGGAATTCCTTCTTGCTGAAGCATATGCTTAAAAGAATTTAGAATTTCGATCTCCCTCCACCATCCACTTCACCTTAGCTCTTTGCCTCCACCATGTGTCCAGCCGAGCAAGTGTTGAATTGAGCTCACTCACTTTTACCTTTAACAGCTAATAATCATCCTCTGAAAGTCCACCCTAATTAGCTTGTTTTGTTTGTAGATCTTCAATTTGCTTCAGTAGTGTTGCGTATCTAAAACACTTTTGTTTTACTTCGATTGCCTTGCCTACTAACATTTCAGGACCATAAGATCAAGACTGCAAGTTGAACTAGCTCAAGATTGGGTACATTAGGTTTGAGTCAGTCTGTAATATATTATTTCCCTTTCCTGAGTCAAATATAGTCCTTATGGTGCCTGATGCTAAGTAACCGTGCACACACACACCTGAATGAATTTTATTTGTCTAAACTTAGAGTTCTCTGTTTTGAGTACATCATCTAGGACGATCCAAAAATTGTCCAGGATGATCAGTCAAAAATAGAAACCCTAATTAGGGCATCTTGGTTTAGGCATCCGTCATTAAGCATATCATCATGGATGATATTTGTATCGTACGAGACAATAGACACAAATCAGAAAGAATTAACCACAAGATAAATTTATGAAGATTTATTTTTTAATTATCATCCAAGACATCGTCCTGGACGATGAAGTATAATTATTCCTAAATTGATCTAGAGATTAAGAAAAGTAATCAAGGTTGATTGATATGATCATATCATTGTGGACGATCGCAGGATCGGCCAGGACGATCAATTCAAAAACCTTAATTTCTTCTCGATGAACAAAATCATACACCGTCTATCTAGGGAGATGTGCTAGATGATTTGTGCAGATTTGAAATAATTTGCCAAGACAATCACGAGATCGGCCTAGACAATCAAGTCATTTTGATTTTATCCAGACTCCCATCCAGGGTGATTGTTAAGATGATATTCCCTGATTTGAACTAATCGTCCAAGATGATGTTATATCGTCCTGGACGATGTGTACAAAATTTCTTCTGATCGTCCCAAGTCGTTCAGGCTAATTGAGCTTAATTTGTACTGATCGTACAGGACAATAGAAATGTCATCCTGGACGATAATATCGGTTCTTGAAATTCTATTTAAAAGACCCAAATTTTCTCATGCTTAAGACCTTGAGTGCTGCTGTCTTGACCTGTGAGAGCCTAGGGAGAGGGAGAGAGAGAGAGAGAGAGGAACTTGTGATGGGGAGTTTGTGAGAGGGTTCACAAAGATTGTTCCAAGCAAGGTTCCAAGTCGTATTCTTCGTTCTTCATCCTTGGGAGGTTCTTGGGAGGTCTACTTCAACAAATGGTCCGGGTTCTCTGCTCGTTTCAGGAGGAAGCAAAAGGAGTCGGTTCTCTGCTGCACCGGGGTTGGTGAAAAAGAGTTTGTTGTAAAGGCTTATATGCCTAGCTGTGGGAGCTAAAGGAGAGACACTTAGTTAGTACAATACATGGAGGGTGCCTCTGAGGAGTGGATGTAGGTCAAGGTTTGACCGAACAACTATAAATTCGATGTGCTCTTTCTTTATTTTATTTCCGCATTTAATTTCTACATCCGTTACTCTTTGTGGTGAATTGTTTTGGGTTTTGTTTTATGCTTTGATCGTAAAAAAGTTTTAAAAAACTAATTCACCCACCTCTTGGTTAGCATGAGGACTTGTTCATAAGGGCTTAACATTCTTAACGAACTTTCAAGTGGTATTAGAGTGGGATTCATAAAATAATTTTTGAAAGCTTTTGAATCTTCAATCCATGGCTAATTTTGGAAATCGTAATACTGTGGAAGGATATTCTATTACCCGACCACTTTTGTTTGATAATATTATGTTTGATTTTTAGAAAACTCGTATGTCTATATTTTTGCAATCGATTGACTATCGCATGTGGATGCTAGTTAAGGATGGTTATACACCTCTAACTGGCAAACTTAATGGTGTTACTGTTCCTTTTCAATTTTTTGAATGGACTCTTAATGATAGGGATTTAGCTCAAGTTAATGCAAAATATTTAAACTATTTTTTTTGTGCTTTAAAATCTGAAGATTACATGCATGTTTCAACATGTATAACTGGTAAAGAGATTTGAGATAAATTCTGTATTACTTATGAAGGAACTAAAGAAGTTAAGTAATCTAGATTGAATATTTAGTTGCATGATTATGAACTTTTTGTTTGAAATCATCTGAATCAATTTTTGAAATGTATACGAGATTTACTCAAATTGTTACATCTTTGCATGACTTAGGAAGAGAACTTTCTAACAATGAAAAAATGAACAAAATTTTAAGATGTTTGTCTTCCTCTTTTGATGTAAAAATTACTGTAATATCTGAATCTAAAGATTTAAATACATATTCGATCGATAACTTACTTGGTTCACTCATTGCTTAATAGCAAGCGGTGAACCAAAGAAATCTTGATGTAGGTGAGAGGAAGAAGAAGAAAAGGTGGCATTTAAGGTGAACGACTCGGACACTGATTCCTCCGGGTCTGAAAGTGATGATGTTGCCTTAATCATGATGCAATTTAAGAGTTTTTTAAGGAAGAAGCACATGCATCATCAAAAGTGGAATAAATGTAAGGGTAACAAAAATTTTAAGAATTACAATGATACAATTTATTTTGAATGTAGGAAGCACGGACATGTTAAAGCTGATTGTCCTACGCTTAAGGCTCACCCAAGTAAGGAGAAGGGTGAGGAGAAACCAAACTTCAAAAAGGACAAGAGCAAGAAGCGGTTTCAAAAGGCTTTATGGGTGGACTCTACATCAGACTCCTCAAAAATTGAAGCAGAAGAGGAGACAACAATCTGTGCTTAATGGGTGATGATCATCTTGGTTAAAGTGACCAAAAAGAGGCATGTGAACCAACTTATGATTAATTATTGGAAATTTGTGAGCACATGCATGCATCATATAAAAGACTTAAAAAATCTCATGTTAGTCTGAAAGTGGAATTTTTAAATTTACAAAAGAAGCATGAAAATATTTTAAAAGATCACTCCCAAATTGATAGCAATCACATGACTTTACTTGATGAATTTGATGCATTAAGCAAAAAGCAGACTAAATTAACCAATGTACATTATTCTTTAAAATCATCCCATGCTGAGTTAGAAAAAGAATTAACAAATCTCAAAGCTTTTGAAAATAAATCTTTACATGCTTTTCAAAACTTTAAAAGGAAGCATCACCATATGAGTAGATTAGTGCATCCTTTTCCTGGAGTTTGATGTTTTTCATGTGCCATGCTAGGACACATAGCACACACTTGCACCATTCACCATAGTTCACATTGGGTCTGGAGACCCAAGTTATATGATTCACAACACGTATTGTTTTCTACTTTCCATAAGAAGGAACCCAAACATGTTTAGGTTCCTAAATCTGACATTTGATAATTTTTATAGGCAAGCTCTCACAAAAGGTCTCATGAAAGCATGTGGTACCTGGACAGCGGATGCTCTTGACATATGACTGGCGATGCCAATCAATTCATTTTGCTGGAGACCAGGATAGGAGGCAAGGTTACTCTTGAAGACAACACCACCAGGAAGGTGGTAGGCTTAGGTATAATTAGAAATTCTAAGAACCTTCTGATTGAAAATATTTTGCTTGTAGATGGACTGAAACATAACTTGCTCAACATCAGTCAGCTTTGCAATAAGGGATTCATCATAAATTTTTTGGTAAATTCATGTATTATTAGCTTAAATAATAACACTATTTTGTAGGAAAAATGTATCAACAATGTTTACATGCTTGATTTAAATAATATTGAATGTGGTGCTTCATTTTGCTTAAAAACTACTATTGATGATTCATGGTTGTGGCACAGGAGATTATGTCATGCTAGTATGAAAACCCTTAGGAAAGTGACCCAGAAAGACCTAGTAAGAGGTGTCCCAAAACTTAAGTTTTCAAAAGACCACCTTTATGATGCCTACCAATTAGGAAAGCAAGTCCACTCCACTTTTCACTCCATTAAGGACATTAGCACCTCTAGACCTTTAGAAGTCTTTCACATGGATTTGTTTGGACCCATTAGTACTGTCAGCTTAGAAGGGAAAGTCTATGCTTTTGTGATTGTCGATGACTACTCGAGGTTCACTTGGACTAGATTTCTTTCACACAAGAATGAGTATTTTGATGAGTTTAAAATCTTATTCACTTGGATCTAGAAAAAGCTAGATTGTGAGATTTTACCATCTATAGTGACCATGGGGGAGAATTTGAAAATGAGATATTTGGAGACTTTTGTGAGGATAAGGGGATTAGCCATAAATTCTCGGCTCTTAGGACCCCTCAGCAGAACAGGGTAGCTGAAAGGAAGAATCGTACCTTAGTGGAAGCCACTAGAGCCATGCTTGCTGAGTAATCACTTATAAAATACTTTTGGGCTGAAGCGGTTAAAATAGCTTGTTATGTGTTGAATAGGGTGAATGTTAGAGCCAAATTAGATAAGACATCCTATGATATCCTTAAGGGTAGGACACCCAATCTTTTCTATCTTCATGTCTTTGGTTGTAAGATTTTCATTCATAACAATGAGAAGTCTCACTTAGAAAAGTTTGACCCAAAATCTGATGGAGTGTTCTTAGGGTATTCTAGTGTCGGGAAGTCGTTTAGGGTGTTTAATGAGAGGACATTGGTGGTGGAAGAGACTACTCATGTAGTGTTTGATGAATCTGATCTTAGAAAGCCTAGAGTTGAGGATGATGAAGATGTTGGAGAAATTACCACTGGAGTAGAAAATTTAGAGAAAAACATAGACACCACCCTTTTCCTTAGGAAAGTAGGAGATGATTTACTCATTATTCAGATCTTTGTCGATGATATACTTTTTTGATCTTCTAATAAAAGGCTATGTGATATTTTTTCTAAAATAATGAGTAAGGAGTTTGAGATGAGTATGATGGGAGAGTTGTCCTACTTTTTGGGGTTTAATATAAAACAAATGGATGATGGAACTTTTCTGAATCAATTAAAATACATAAAGGACATCTTAAAGAAGTATGAAATGGATAAAGCTAAGCCAATTAATACTCCCATGACCTCAAGAATTCAGTTAGACAAAGACCCAAATGGAAAATCAGTTGATCATAAAAAGTCAGAGGGATGATTAGATCTTTACTTTACCTGACTGCTAGCTAACCTGATATCATGTTTAGCAATTGTCTCTATGCTAGATTTCAAGCTGATCCTAAGGAATCCCACCTGACTGCAGTTAAGTGAATTCTTATATACCTTTTAGGGACCCAAAACTTAGGAATCTAGTCCCTAGGCACAACACTTCCTTTGAAATTATTGGTTTTTCTGATTCTGACTTTGCTGGATGTAAGGTGGATGGAAAAAGCACTTCATGGACCTATCAAATCATAGGACAATCTTTAGGGCACATAGTCTAGTAGAAAGTAAAACTCAATTGCACTTTTCACTGCTAAAGTTGAGTACATTGCTTTAGGAAGTTGTGTGGCCCAAGTCCTTTGGTTGAAGCAGCAAGTTCTGGATTTAGGATTACTTGTAGGCACAATTCCAATCCTTTGTGATAACACTAGTGCCATCTATATTTTTATGAATCCTATCCAACATTCAAGGACCAAACACATAGACATAAGGCATCACTTCATTAAAGACCATGTGGCATAGGGAGATATTGAGTTACACCATGTAGAAACTGAGAATCAACTGGCTGACATCTTTACTAAACCACTGGCCTTCGACAGTTTTAGTACTTTAAAAATCAGTTTGGGTGTGATTGGCATAAATGCATAAACTTTATTTCTGCTGATTTCTGATCTTTGTTTTTATATTTGCTATTTTCTTTTCATTTTCTTGCTTATATGTTTGATTTGTTTCTTTTTAGACTCTGCTGAATCGATATCTTATGCCTTGATTTTGACTTTGAAAATTTGTAATCAATGATTAACATCTCTAAATCAGTTAAAGGGAAGAACACTGTTGAGTACTACCTTCTCTCTAACTTCTTTTTGTGTTTTTATTTTCTAAACAAAAATCTATCTCAAATTAATAAGTGAATTTTTGAAATTGAGATCTTTTCAATCTTGCTACAGTAATCTATTTTATATTAAATATTCGAAGTCTTTACTTTACCTTCGGATCTTTTGAAAACCTGTCATTGAAATTATCATATGATTTTTTATTTTATTTTGTGATTCATTCTTCCTTATATTAGAGAGTGGGTTTTTCTTCTCTAATATCTAGAAGATAAAATCACAACTAAGAATATTTAAGGATTTTGGAAAAGGGATATCGCTTGCATAAAAGTAAATGAAAAAAAAGTGGCCAATTATGCTAAAAACAAAAGATGCGCAAAATCGCCAAATTGAAAAAAAAATTATACACAAAGTGTATAAAAAATAAAAAGATGCGCAAAGCGCCAATCAAATTGACAAGAGGAATAAAATGAGCCCACCAAAAGCAAGCTTCTTCACTTTCAAAATTTTTTAAATCTTACAAGACTTTATGTGTCACTTGATATTTTTCAAGGCTTGATTTCAAACTTCTGATTGTAACTAATTACTTTGATATATTATTCTATAAAATATTTTTCTAGAAACAAGTTTTTTGAACGTATCTCTTTTTCTAAACTAATTGGCTTTTCTGATTTAGATTCTTGTTTTTAAAAGTTAATTTTTTCTGAAGAAGAATAAGTTAGGGCTAATAGGATCGGTTGTTCTACTGCTTTTTAAGATTTGGATGATGTTAACCAATTGATTTTGTTTGTTTTTGTTTTTTTTTTTCGTATCTTTCTTATTTTATTTTACTTGATTTTACTGTTTTTGGGCCTGGTCTGATCAGCTCCATCCATCCTCAATTTTCAATTTTTTTTTTCACATCATCCTAGACGATCCTTATATCATCCTGGACAATGTGGACGATCCCTACATCATCCTGGATGGGACGATCCCTATATCATCGGTACCATTCAATTCTCGAATCCATCTGCTCATTGTTTGACTTTTCTGCTGATTATCATCCTGGATAATGTTTTATCATCCTGGACGATCTGATTGTCCTCTGCTTCAATTTTCATTGATCATCATAGATGATCCTTTTTCATCCTGAACGATGCCTTTACCTTTGTAGAATTATTGGTCATCATCCCGTACGATCCACCTGTTCGTCCTGGATGATACACGTGGACATTCATTTAATAAGCCTTACATTTGGCTGGTACAATCCATTATTGGAGAATCATCCCAGACGATCCACCTATTCATCTTAGAGGATACATATGGCAGTGCCTTTAAATGTTTTAAATTTGTCCGGTACGATCAATTATTATTCATCGTCCTGGATGATCCACATATCGGCCAGGACGTTCTGCTTTTTTAATGGTCATCCAGATTGTCGCCTCAGGACAATCATCGATGTCTTATCATCCCGGACGATACCTGATTGGCCAGGATGATATGACCATCTTTTTGACTAATCGTCCAGCCTCAATTATTGCACCATATCGTCCTGGACGATCCTGTGATCGTATTGGACGATCTGGGAGATTCTTTAAATACTAAGTATTTACAGCCTTTTTTCTCACACTTTTTCTTTCCACTTTCATTCTACTCTCTCTTTTCTCCATATTTTGTGCTAATGGTTGGTGGAAAACGCTCTCGTCAAGTTTCAAGAAGTACCTCAAGGGCTAGCTTGGACCCTCGCTTTATGGAGGTAGAAGATCAAGCTGCTTATCATCGCTATAAATCAGCCGGCATCACTGTGTCTCACTCAATCAATCCTAACCAGCTATCTTATTCGGTACTCGATCTTTTACTCACACATCTCTTTGTTTTATTCTAACGCTTGCACCCCCCTTCAATTCTGAACTTTTGTTTTAATTTTTTGCGAGCCTTAGAATTAATTCTACTTTCACCTCTCTTGGCTCATATGTGAATTGATGCCCTCTCGAGATCACATACTAAGATTGTACAAAAATTTTGCAGCTATCCACCATAGGAGACAAACTTCACACTCTTTGCTCCGATCCTAATTATGATTGGGCTCCGGCCAATCACTTCCTTCGGAACACCACAACCCACTTTCATGTTGGAGAGACTAGCTCTTTACTCAAAGATGCTAGGACTATTCAACATGTCCTTCGCACCTCTATAATCCCAAAGGCTGGTGATCATGTCTACATTACTCCTCTTCTTTAGATCACCACTTTTTACATTCTAGCCCATCATGAATTTAATGTAACTGACCTGATCATTCCGACATCGAACACTTGACCATAATTCGTGATCCAGGTCATAAGAGAAAGCCCAATCTAGCCCTAGGTCATATCATTGCATATGTTCTAGAATCCAAATACAATCTCCAATACCCTGCTCCTCTAAATTTCCAGCCTGCCTTCTACTCCAATAACTCTTTCAATGTCCTTATAGTACTTATTTCAATCCAGGGGACGAAGAGCCTCAAGGGGGCTGAAGAGGATGAGGATCCCGCACCTGTTCCTGCACATATTTTGCTTCGCCAGCACTCTTAGCTGGATCAGTTGATGGAGAGCTTTGACCAATGGGAGGCCCGATTTGACACTTACGTTGCTGCACAGGAGAAACAATATGCTGAGGATATAGCCCGCTACAAGCAGCACCACACAGAGGACTTAGCCCATTTTGACGCTTACGTTGCTCACCGACAACACGACCAGGACATAGCCTGGTTTGGTGCTCAGTTTACTACATTGGCTAGTTACTTTCAGCAGCATCCACCACCACCTCCTCCGCCTTTAAATGATCAGGGCCTATCATTTTACTAGTCTTTCTTTCGTTGTAGTTTGTTTCTATTTTTTTTCTGTTGATCAATTTTTGTTTTATGTTATACTGTCCCCTCCTTTTTGTGATGTCAAAAGGGGGAGTGATCTGCTGTACTACTAGTTGCTCTGTACTTTGTACTTTAATTTATATTGTTGACTTATGTTCTTTCCTTTACTTTGTCTTCATTAAACCGACTGAACTACTTAGATTTTTTATGTGTTTGCCATCATCAAAAAGGGGGATATTGTTGCGTACATATTTTCAGAAATAGATTTTTGATGATTGCAAACACTTGTGTTTTACTTCGACTGCCTTGCCTACTAACATTTCAGGACCACAAGATCGAGACTGCAAGTTGAACCAGCTCAAGATTGGGTAGATTATGTCTGAGTCAGTATGTAATGTACTTTTTCCCTTTCTTGAGTCAAATATAATCTTTATGGTGCATGATGCTATGTAACTTTTCACACACACCTGAGTGAATTTTTTCTGTCTAAACTTAGAGTTCTCTGTTTTGAGTACATCATCCAGGACGATCCAAAAATCGTTCAGGATTATCAGTTAAAAATAGAAATCCTAATTAGGGCATCCTGGTTAAGGAAACCATCATTAAGCATATCGTCCTTGACGATATTTATATCGTACGGGATGATAGGCTCAAATTAGAAAGAATCAACCGTCAGATCAATTTAGGAAGCTTTATTTTTTAAATATCATTCAGGACATCATCTTGGATGATGAAATGCAATTATGCCTAAATTGATCTTGAGATTAAGGAAAGTAATCAAGGTTGATTGATACAATCATATCATCCTGGACGATCGCAGGATCAACCAAGATGATCAGTTTAAAACCTTGATTTCTTTTGGATGAACAAAATCATACACCATCTATCCAGGGCGATGTGCTGGACGATTTGAATAGATTTAAACTAATAGGCCAGGACGATCACGAGATCAGCCTGGATGATCGCGAGATCAGCCTGGACGATCAAGTCATTTTGATTTTGTCCAGACTCCCATCCAGGGCTATTGTCAGGTCGATATTCCCTGATTTGAACTAATCATACAAGAAGATGTTATATTGTCCTGGATGATGTGAATAAAATTTCTTCTGATTATCCCATGTCATCCAAGCTAATTGAGCTTAATTTGTACTGATTATACAGGACGATAATGTCGGTTCTTGAAATTCTATTTAAAGGACACAAATTTTCTCATGCTTAAGACCTTGAGTGCTGCTGTCTTGACCTGAGAGAGCCTAGGGAGAGGGAGAGAGAGAGAGGAACTTGTGAAGGGGAGTTTGTGAGAGGGTTCATAAATGTTTCTCCAAGCAAGGTTCCAAGCCGTCTTCTCTGTTCTTCGTCCTTCATCCTTGGGAGGTTCTTGGGAGGTCTACTTCAACAAACGGTCTGGGTTCTTTGCCCGCTTCAGGAGGAAGCAAAAGGAGTCGGTTCTCTGCCGCACCGGGGTTGGTGAAAAAGAGTCTATTATAAAGGCTTCTCTGCCTAGCTGTGGGACCTAAATGAGAGACACTTAGTTAGTGCAATACTCAGAGGATTCCTCCGAGGAGTGGACGTAGGTCAAGGTTTGACCGAACCACTATAAATCCAGTGTGCTCTTTCTTTATTTTATTTCCACATTTAATTTCTGCATCTATTACTCTTTGTGGTGAATTGTTTTGATTTTAGTTTTATGCTTTGATCGTAAAAAGTTTTAAAATATCAATTCACCCCCCTCTTGATTAGCCTTGGGACTAGTTCATAAGGGCTTAACATCCTTAACGAACTTTCAAATAGCTCCTCCTTTAGCAAGTATAGGCTTTTGTGCTTAGCTTTGCTCCAATAAAAAAAGCCTTTAAAGCTTTCTCCATTTTATAATTCAGGATTTGGGAAAAGGTGCCAACAGATTTCTTCACCCATACCCCTCTCACCACTGCAGTCGATGCCTTATTGGAAGCCCAAACATCTTCAAACCTGAGCACCCTCCTTGTTGACGGCTGAACCAATAGATTTAATAAAATAGGGCAGTGATCTGAAGCTACCCGAGCCAAGTGTCTCACCACCAACCTATGAGCAGAATTCAATGCAACCGAGTTTAAAAATCATTTGTTTAGTCTTTCAAGTATCCGATCTACACCTGATTTATTGTTAGACCATGTAAACTTTGGAGCCGCAAAGCCCACTTCATGGAAATCATTAGTGGCTTAAAAAGATTTCATTTCCTTTGGTCCTAGGGAAAACATGAATCTTTTCCCTCCCCTCTTGTCTTCTTTAGAAATAATACAATTATAATCCCGTCCCAATATCATAGGCAGCTCCTTTGAGGAATAGAATTCCATCCTTTCCCAAAGCCTTCTTCTTTTGTAAACATCCTTGTTACAATAAATTGAAGCAATCATCCATTTGCCCCTACTAGGAACCTCCAAATTACCTAATATAAATTGGGAAAAAGCTTCTAAAATTTGAAATTTGGCAAAGCTAGCTGTCCACAACACAAGAATACCTCCTGACAATCCTTTTGAAGAAACTTGAAAGTATTCCCATTTAGCACCAATCAATTGATCTACATCCCTTCTCTCAAAATTAGATATTTTGATTTCAAGTAAACCAATAAAAAAAACTCCATGTTCTTTAACAACCTCCTTCAAGTATAGAGAAGTTTTTTTTTTCTAGCTCCTCTACAATTCCAAAAAGCTATGGAAGACATCATTGAATAAGAGGGGATAAAGTCCCCAACTTATCTTTCCCATCTCGTTCAGCTCTCCTACTTCTATGAGCCAAATTAGTAGGTCCCAAACCTTTTAGTTGTTTAGTACCTCTACTTTTAACATTAGAGGAATCTCCTTCCTTCATCTCAATCGAATTCATTTCCTACAAATTAACTATAAGGCTAACATATGCTTCTTTATTAACCTCACTTAAATCTCATGTTTATCAGCAACAACAACTTCCTCTATACTTACTATCTCTCCTTCCTCTACCATTCCATCTAAAATGTTGAATTATTATCAAATGCAATAGAAGACGTTTTGAAAGACATACCATTATCTTTGGAGATATCTGTAGCTAGAATATCCACTATTCCCTGCATTACATCATTCTCAGAGCCTTTATGTTGACCAGATTTGCCTGTCTGAACAGAGACAACCTCTTTCCATTTGTACTTCTCAGCAATAATAAAGCTAGGCTTTTGATTTTCTATAACTAACTCAGCATTCTTGATCACCATTTCATCCCTGTTCCATGTGTTATTCTTCTTGAAAACAAAGTTTTTATTTTTTCTTTTCCCATAATTCACTTGCATCCAAGGGCCATAACCTCCATTAGCAATGCTAGTAGTCTCAGCTTGTCATATATTCTTTTCTGTATGAATGACTTCCTCCCTTTGCTTATGTGAATTCTCATGTTCTTTTGAAACAATCCCTTCCATGTTATTTTCTAAGCAATCTTTCTTCATGTCACCAATTTTACCACAATCAAAACAAAAGTTTGGAATCCTTTCATATTCCAACTTTTGAAAGAATTTTCCAGTGCTTCCTTCAACCCATACTCCAAGAGGCAATTTAGCATCCAAATTGATACGAACACAAATTCTACCAAACTCCCTCCTTCCCCATTGAAACATATTCCCATCAATCAAGTAAGGTTTCCCAATCAGCGATGCAATTCTACAAATATTGATTTCTTCCCAACATTGTAAGGGAAGGTTAGGCATCCTAACCCAGACTGGAGCAGTTAATCCTTTTAAAGAAGTGGGAGAAAAATTTGGCGAACATTTGTCCATGACAATAATTTGCCCATTGACAAACAAGGGTCCATTAGAGAAAACAGATTCCAATGTTTCTTTTTCATAGAATGAACATAGAACCCAATCCAAACCGAGCATTGTAAGATGAAACTTTCAAAAAGAAGACAATTGTCTCCTTAACTCGGCACTAACTACAGGAGAAGGAACATTTCCTCCAAAAACTTTAATTACTAGAGAGTTTTGAGGTTTTTTAGTATTCTCCAACTCCTCAACATATAATTTAACTGATGAACCATCTTCAGATAAGAAATCTTCCAAATCCAGATTTAATACTTTAATATTCTCCTTCTTACTCCAAGCATTTTGCTGATTTGAATTCATCAATCTTACTGAAACATCATTTTGGTCTCCAGAACACATTCCCAAATATCCTAGAATGCATTCGCAAACCGTTTCCAAATTAGATGATTTATTTAGAACAAAGTCTCCACTATCAACAACAGCTTTCATCATCAAACTCACCGAGTCTTTCACAGCTCCAAAATCACTTCCAAGTGGCAAATCATTTAAAATAGCATTAGTTATTTGAATAACAGGTCCTTCCTCCACCCTTAATTTATCCACTTGTATAAGTTTTTTTAATGACAGAGAAGCCTCATTTATTGAATTTGATTTCGACAGCCTTCCAGTCAATTTTCCAATTTTAAATTAAATCTTCACTGATTCTTCAGCTACAATATTCTTCTCCTTTCCGATTACTTCTGAATTTTTCTTAGAATTTAACAACCCTCCTTCATTAATCACCAGAGGCATACCAGATCTAACCTTAGGTTTTGCTCCTTGAGAAAAACCAGGAACTCCATCACCAAATGCCGGAGGGGACGAGGAGAACATCCGAACAGGAATCTGAGAATTCCCTACAGCAGTTTGACGAACCTCTAATGGACCACCGGCCAGAGATGGTCGGCGACCCTCCGTCGCCATTAAACTTGCCGAAAAATCCACAAACTTGGAATTTGAAAAAAAAAAATCAAAATCCACTTTTTTTCCTCAAACCTTCTCTCACTAATTTCTCTCTCTTCAGAAATTTGAATGATTTCTAATTAATGTTACTCAATTGCATAAAAAAAGTAATTTTAAAGTGAATTAGTTGTTTTCAGTTAGGGGCATAACCAACTTCATTTTTAAGTTGGGGAAAAATTTTAATTAAATAATAATTTTTATTTTTATTTTAAAAAAATGAACCACGAATATAATACTTTCAAATTTATAAGAGAAAATTTTTATCATTTATCTTCAAGTTATAATGCTAGTAATATAATGTTGCAACACATGACTCCGAGTTTGAGATTTTGATGATGACAAATAATGTCGTCTGAATTATCTATTCATTGAATATTATTTTGTTTGCTATTGTCCGTGAGTACTAACATTTTAGGAAGATCACAAGCTACTCAGGACGACAGGAAGACTCAAGAATGAGTAGATTAGGAGTATAATTCTGACAATGTATTTTTATTTTCTTGAGTCTGGCCACAAAATGCATAAAAGTCTGAGCAACCATGCACACACACAGGGGGAGAGGGTTTTCTAATAGAATAATTTGGAGATTTTCTTTCTCTGTAGATCGTACTGTACGACGTTATTTCGTACCGTATGATCTGAGCTTATAGGACGATTCTATTAATAGATCGTACCATACGAATTAACATTGTACTGTACGATATGTTCAAATCCAAAACCCTAGCCATCAAATTAACTTAAGTAAGTTTTTCTCCGTCGTTCGTACTATACGAAGTTTTTCGTTACAGTACAATTTATTGTAAATACTTTCTTAAATTAACCCGTGATTAGTGGAATAATTCAAGGCTCACTTTAAAATTGAATCTCGTACTGTACGAACCAGTTCATACAATACGATGAACAGAGACGAATTTTGATCGTCCCAGAGATCATCCTGGACGATCCATTATTTTTGCCTCGTCGTACCGTACGATGTAGATTGTACTATACGATGAACAGAGATGACTCTTGATCGTCCCAGAATTTGTCCTGGACGATGCCTTGATTTTGACCATTCGTACTGTACGATATGTATCGTACAATACGATGAATAGAGACGACATTTGATCATCCCAGATATCGTCCTGTACGATCAGTAATGTTGAGGATTGTACCATACGATTAATTTTTGTATTGTACGAGTTATTTTGAACTGTTCGTGCATCTCTATACCAGGACGAAGCTTGGTATATATATCATACTATACGATTATAATTCATACTGTACGATGGTAACGACTACTTTGAAATTTTAGGGATTTTGGAGCCCATTTTAAGGTGTCAAAATAGTTATGTTTTGCAGTGAGTGAATTAGAGAGGAGAACGTGGTTAGAGAGGAGAACGTGGTTAGAGAGGGATTCCAAGGGAGAGAGCTCTTGAGAAGTTCTTTAGGGTTTAAGAGAGGAAGGAGAAGGTGAGCGTTGTGAGGGAGGAGGTGTGAGGGAGATCACACGGTTCCTCCGAACTTGCTGCATCTTGCTCCTCCTGTGGCCCTAGAAGAATTTATGAGAGGATCTCCAAGGGGAAGGCTCTTCTACATCCGTGACCTCGAGGTACTCTGCCTTCTCCAGGAGGGAGAAAAATGAGAAGGTTCTTTGCCGTCGCCAGAAGGGTGAATACAGAGTTTGGCACTCCGCCACGCCGGGTTGGTGAAAGAGAGTATTGTAAGGGCTTCTCCGCCTTGCCAAGGGGGGGGGGGGGGGGTGGAGGGGGGCAAAATGAGAGCTATTGCTTGTTCCATTTCAGTATATTTCTTCGGTGAGATATTGTGAGTTGAACAGGATTCCATTGTTGCGCTTTAATTTCATGTGTAAAATCTTAAAAAATAAATAAAAAAATTTAGAAATCTGTTGTGCTTTTTCCTTATCGTTTTTATTCTTACGTGCATTTTTCATTGTTCAGTATATTTTCTTGGTGAGATATTGTGATTGAACAGGATTCCATTGTTGCGCTTTAATTTCATGTTAAAATCTTAAAAAAATAAAATAAAAAATTTAGAATCAGGTTTATTTATTGCTTATAAATCTTTCACAATTCACCCCCCCTCTTGTCCATCTAGTAATTCAATAAGTTAGAGTATAATTATGTAAGTTATGATAACATAAGAGGTCACCAAATCTTGATAATAAAACTCAACAATCTCATTCATACTTCATCCCATTTTATAGTTTTTGCAAACTCCATATATATATTATATAGTGTTTGTGTGTGTGGTGTGTGTTTATGTTTGTGTGGAGAGAGAGAGAGAGAGAGAGAGAGAGAGAGAGAGAAAAGAAATGCAAACTCAAGGTAAAAAATTAAGAAAAATAGAAAAGTACATGCGTTGCTCTTCAAAGACCTGCTTATGGAGCTTAAGAGCAAAGAAATTGGCAAATTAAGTATATTTGAAAAAATTGAACCTTGAACTAGAATATGCTTGTGGAATGTAAGATCAAAAGACTAACAATAAGCTCACCAATGGCGCATTAGATATATAATATAAGACATGCTCATAACATTTGATCATAAAATAAACCTGATGATTATAATAGTAAATGCAAAAAGAGATTATGACATTTATTTATCCCATAAGAAGGCTTTGCAATATCATAAGAAAGATATTACATATGTGTGAGGGCACCTTAAAACAAGCTTTTAGAAAATTTCATCTTATCTCGTTATGCTACATAGAATAACTCGAGAGATAATTTTTATCTTTAGTAAGATAATGAAAGACATTTCAAATTTGGACATTTCTCTTCAAGTATTTCTATTCAAGGATTTAAAAGTGCATATTACTAAGTGTTAAGTATGGATGGAACAATTTTTAATACATGTTATAGTAGTACTTTGCTTATGATAGTTATGCAAAATACCACTACTTTGATTCATCCAATAGTATTGTAGATGTGGGATTAAAAAATAATGTGTTGTTGACCTTTATATACGTGTCATATTCAATCGAGCGCACCGGAGGAGGTGACTGGAGGACATGTCACACACTTAATGAATGTCAAAGTAACTCGACTACTATTGAATTTATTCAAACTTCATCCAATAGCAAACAGATTGCATCGATGCATTTAGAACACCGAATTTGCTAAGGAAGAGTCATTCGTGCATAACTCAATTAAAAATGATGATGAGCATGACTTTTCTGGCAAGCACAATGTTACCTAAAATTACATGAATGACCTCCAATCATAAAACAAACTATGTCAATGTGTTCAGAATATCAAATTTACATAAGGGGGACCCTTTACAATTGAATCAAGTGAAGGTGATTGAAATCAACATATTGTAGACATAACATTGTGCGTGGTTGTCTATAATGTTGAAAAATACCAGAAAATAATTATAATATTGCTTGGGTCCTTGCATGCGCAAACATTTAAAATTTGAACGAGCTTTGAGACCAATCACCTTTCCCATCCCTCTACTACTAGCACCGAGCAACCTCCCTCTATTCCAATCAATTGAACCCCTGTACTACTGTGAGATCTCTTACATAGTTGTTGCTCTAGCCTCTCTACTGTTCGCATAGGGAAGGCCATACTCGTGCTCTTCCTCCCTTATCTCTCACGTGAAGCAAACAACAACTCTTCTTCTCCTTGTACTCTACCGAACACAACAGCTCTTCATAACCTCCCATATCTTTCTATCATGCATGAACCCAGCTCCATTCAAAACTAGCTTCTCCACTAATAGAGCATGAGCTTCTCCTCTCCATTCAAGCAAACCCAATCGCACTCCAAACTGCAACCCCCAATTCTCCCGCACGATTTTTTCCTAAAACAGCCTATCCTTCACTCCTCTCCGTCAACTACAGTCTCTGCCTCCTCCTGTTGATGACAAGACTTCACCTCTTCCACCCTTCTAACTATCTTCCACAATTCCAGCCATCAACACAACCAGTTTCTCCTTTTCTGTCCAAAGCCCAATCAGCCCACCAAAGCCTTCCTCTTGAGCCCAATAAGCCCAACTAGCCAACAAAGCCCTTTTCTGCCTTTCCTGTATACATTCACTCGCTAGCTTCTCAGCTTAACTAACTAGCTAGCTCAATGCGTCTTCCCATCACTTCCAGCCATCAAACCCAACTCAACAAGCCTTCTCACCTAACCCAAATCAGCTCTCTTTCTCCTTCTATTATTTTTATTGTTGTTATTAGTTTAGAAGGAAAATAAAGATAAAAAAGCAAAAAAAAAAAAAAAAAAAAAAAAAAGAAGTGAAAAGAGAGATTAAAAAAAAATGGAAGAGAGTATTTTGTGTTATTTGATCCCTCATACTCTTGACTCTGCTGCATCTCGTGCAAAGATATAATGCTCGCTAATCCAAAAACATATAATAATAATGATAAGAACCTTAAAATTTGAAGAACCGTGCCATTGTTTCTTTGATTTGCCAATTATATTTAGTTTGAAGCCCCCGCACCACTGTATCACATGCAAGAAGATTTAATCTGATGATCTCACACCATCATGTCTTTGATTCGGGTGAAAATAATAACAACATGTGCCATCCCAACCTCCATTTATAGGGAGGGCACATCATGAAGTTATCAGATTTTTTAGAAAAATATGTATAATAATTAAATAAAGTAAAATATGAAGCAATAAATACCTGCAAATTTGAAGACATGCACGATTGTATCTTTTATCCAGATAGAAATGTTTAATTTGAAGCCCCCACATCATTGTATCTTTGACCCAGGTAGGAAGATTTGATTTGAAAATCTTGGACCGTTATATCTTTGATATGAGCAAGAAGAACAACGGCAAGTGCTGTCCCAACCTCCCTTCACAGGGATGCGATATCAAGAGGCTGCCAAAATTTTATTTGAATGATAATTGGACTTTAAAAAAAATAAAATTGGCTTCTACAATTAAAAATTCAGCAAAAATAAATAATTATATGAATTTATAGGGAATTAGATCTAAATGATATTTAAGTTAACTTATAACTAAATAAAATTCATAAAGTCAAAAGGCTGATTGTGGGATTTACAATATATAGTAACTTATCTACAGGCATGAATGAAGAACTCATAACATAACATCCTGCCTATAAGTAAAAATAGGAAACTTGAATGTAATTATTTGCCTTTGGGTGATAGCAAAGGACTTCTAATGAATGTATTAATTTGCTAAGGGGCAAAGAATAATAAACTTGGAAGAAACATGGTAACATGTTTATGGGCAAAGAGGGGAGACTTGTAATGAATACAACCCACATAAAAACAATATCAATTAACTTTCAAAGAACACATATACCACCTCAAAGCTTGTACAAGACCTTTATGGTGAATGTGACACCTCAACTATGGGCAAAAATAGGGAACTCACAACGGACATAATAATTCTCCTAACATCAAGGATAAGGAACTCATGGTGAGTGTGATAACTTGCCTAAATGCATAAACAGATGAGTAAGGTGCAATATAGCCCGAAGAAGGGAAATAACATGGGAGTGGAATGAATACTACAATTCACCTATTCATATTTCATCGTCCTCCATGAAAGGACTAAAGTCAACATGACTTGGATTAACAAATGAACATTTAATCATAAATATATAAGGATATTTAATTTTAATGTCCACATTAGACCTTCAAAGACACTTTAAATAAAACTTATCATAAAAATATAATCTCTCAATTATTACTGTTAGTATGATAACTCATAAGGTTAATAATAGAACCCAATCCTTTGTTAGCAGATGAATATTGTTGATAAGGTTCTTAAATAATTAATAATTTAATCCTCAATGATTGTCATGTTAAAAGTTCAACTCAACCAAAGGGAACTTCTACCGTTTCAAATGCCTCCAAATTCCTAAAAAATACAAATATTTTAAATGACTATAATGTTAACTTGATGATGGTCGTGTTGAATCTAAATCTCAAAAGGAGGGGTCAGTTCTTAAGGATTTACCAAATTTTAAAGCTCAATATTATAGAAAGAAATTTTATGTCAAACCCTTTTATTACACAACTAACATATGCTTAATAGATTATATTTTAATCCTTCTATAAGCAAAATATTTTGAAATGAAAAAATAATCAATTTTGCCTATTACACATGCTCCCACTGCCTTTTCAGTAGTATTGTCTTCAAGTATTACCTTTCCTCCACTCCTGGCTTCAAATGGTAGGAATTTCTTCATGTATCCAGTCATATACGATGAGCATATGTTGTTTAGGTATCACATACTCTCACTGGACCTCTTGTGAGATCAGAACTAAAAAATGAATCAAGATTTAATTTTGGGAACAAAAGTAGGTTTAGATCCCGCCTTATATTGCAATGAATGTATGCTATGCTGTGTAAAAGATGTCTCGGGCCTCCAAACTAAGCATGATATATGATGGATTATGTGTGTGTGTGTGTGCAAATACATGCAACATGCCTAAAATTTCTGAAGAAAAACAAATAATTCCCAAAAATGGATGCACTAATCTATATGAAGAATGATTTATCCTTTCATAGGATAGTGATTCATGTTGTATTCTTGTGTGTGTAGACCCTCATGCAGTTTCCTTAAGTGTTGTGATTTATTTCCTTAGGATTTCATCAATACTATTATTCCTGCCTGCCTATACTTGCGATGCATATTCATCTTTCTACAAATGCAATTAATGTCTTTCTAGCTCCTTAAATGCATCTTTTAATTTAATATGCTCTTTATTTAAAATTTCATGCTTCCTTTATAATGCAACATAATCAGCTTTTAAATTTCTAAAATGATAAATAATATAGTTTGACCATCCAGTAATACAAAATGTTACTTTTTAACACATGAATGCTTCATTTTAAGCTTTATATAACTATCTTACAACTATTTTGAAAAATAAAGTAATTCATCATAAGTAAGATCACATACCTGATCACCTTTAGAATCACCAATGTTATTCTTTTCCATGAGACATAAATTTATTACCTCTTCTTAAGCTTTTATGTCTGATGAGTCTGAATTTGAATTTGCCCAAAAAGCCTTTTGATTTCATTGCTAGCCATTTTTTGCAATGACTATTTCTTCTCCCTTTTTCTTTAACTTTGGATATTCAAATCAAATTTATCTTGGCCTTTTTCATTCATAATAAACCACATCTATAAAAAAACTTATTTGATTTTGTACTTTTATCTCAATTTTTATCATTGTGATGCTTTTGCTTATTTTTTAGAAATCTCTTGAACTATCTTGTCATTATTTTTATATCCTCATTTCCATCAGCACGAGAATCATTGCTTTCTGTATCATCAGCTTTTAGTGTGATTCTTTTATCCTTCTTCTTGTCACATGTATATAAATTTCTTTGATGGAATCTTTTCTCATATGCAATCAAAGATCCAAGTAAGTTGTCAATAGAGTAAGAATTAAGATATTTAGCATAAAAATTATGGTAATCATAAAATCTCAAGATTTAAGTAAACAACATAATATTTTATTGGCTTTTTCTGCATTTGAAATGTCACTACCCAAAGCATATAGAGATGTAATGATTTTTGTAAACCTACTATACATGTCAATAATAGATTTGGTAGGTTGCATATAAAATAGACCATATTTATACAAAAGTAAATTTATACAGGATTGCTTGACTTTGCTAGTTTCTTCATATGTTACGCAAAATCTATCCAAAATTTGTTTACCACTAGTACAAGTATAAACTCGTATGTAATCTTCATATTTTGAAGCACAAAAAAATAGTTAAAACATTTATCTTTCAGTTGATTAAGATCATTATCTAAACTTCATTCAACAAATAAGATTTCAACTTTAGCACCATTAATAATTATTTAAGGTAGAGAGTAACCAGTTTAAATCATGTGCAAAATATGAAAATAAATAAACTATTGAAAGTGAACATTCAAATCTTCTAGAAATTAAACGTAATGTTATCAAATAATAAAGAACGGGTAGTAGAATACCCTTTGAAAGTGTTTCTATTGCCAAAATGAGCCATGTTGATCTATTGTAATAACAAAAAATAGGAAATATATTTAAAAAAACTGAATTCCTAATTGAACTACAATGCAGCGGCGCCACACCTTTGATTTTCAAGGCATTGGGGTCTAGAGCATAGGGCACCAAAATTTTTTGCTATGACGCTTGAGTCTATATTCTATAATAATTTTGTATTTAACATGTAGGCCACTAACAATATATATATATACTTCTTTTATACTGATGAGTTTCTTTTTATTTTACATATTTATTATATACTTCTTTTATTATCATACTGCTATAGATACTAACTCTTATTATTAATTACTGATGCATTTATAGTCTTGTACAAATATTAATTTATAAATTTAAGTGTAATGATTTCTACTTTTTATTATTTGATCATACTAATAGATTTTGATCACAAATGATATTGAATGCTATAGATTTTTTTACATGAGAGAAGCATACATATTGATTCTTAAGTTTTACATTGAAAGTTTTAGTGAATTTGAGTTACTGTTGGGATTTTTAGATCATCATATTGATTTTTTTTTTCAGATTAGAAAGGGTGTTGGGGGTGAAAGTTTTTGAAAAAAAAGGTTTTGAAAATTTTAGTTTTCTTTGAGGATTTTAATTTAGAAATTTCAGTCTCAAAATCGATCACGTCATTACGAATGATATATCATCTTAAGAGGCAAAGGTATCCTTCCCTAATGGTTCAAATAATGGAACTGAAAGTTTCACCCTGACTATAGTAGTCAAATTCAAGGAAGGACGACATATAACCCTGAAGGGTTAAAATGGTGTTCAATCAAGCATTTAACTATAATAGTTTGGATTTGAGGTCTTTAATTTCATATTCATAGTCTTGATAAGAAATGATATATCTTCCCAAGGAAAAAATACTGTTTATTAATCGGTCTTCTGAATATGATGATAATGATCATTTTTTATTTAATTTTCCCAAAGAAGACTAGTTGAATTTTAAAAAGTTGATTTTTTTTTAAATGGTTATGGGGTCTAAATGTCCTATGAGCGGAAGCCTTCATTGTTAATTACATCATAGGGAGGATAAATTTACTATGAATACTCTCAATTAAAATAATGCATGATTTTTTTTTAGAGATTTTCTAGGGGTGATGCCAAAAGAAGTGAGTTTAGATTGAATTTTGAATACTTATTTCTCGAGTTAATAGAGGAGTAGTATGAGGTACTATTGGGATTCTAAATAATTCAAAAGTGAATAAACCTAAGCTAAATATTAGGCTTTAAGTTTTGGATTGAGAAAATATTTAATTTGAGTTGATCGTTCTATTAGAAGTTTAGGATTAGATTCTTGAAAAGTGAGATATTAAGGCCTGAACCTAACCAAAAACATAAATCTAAATTAGGAACTGAACAACAGTGACCCAAACCTAGCTAATGCAATATAAAATTTTGACTTACCCCTATCTTGATTGGGTAGCCAACTAACTACCTAAGCGATTTAAAGAGTGGTGGAATGTTATTAATTAAATTTTTTGAGAAATGGGACCAACATCTAGAGCAAGTCCTAATTGATCCTTTTATTTATGTTGGGTAAAAATACATGAAATGCAATTAAAAATTTAGACACATTTTTAAATTAGTTTCTAATGTGATGCATGTCGATCGACTTGATAAAATAAATAAATTGATATGTAGCAATTTTAAAAAGGCTTACAAATAATTTTTCTTGGAGATTTCATAATATCCTTTAGACAGGGTTGCACCCTAATAATTCAGGTGGTCTACCAATACTCACAAGTTGGGATGTGCCTAATGTGGTCCTCCGAAAGGATATCGCTCAGTGGGGATAAAATGTAAAGGGTACGATCATACTTTTCCATAGGACAAAATGATCATATGTCTTTTCACTCTTCGTAAGTGGGTCAATAGGAGGACAGATGAGATCATACATACGATTAACCATTAAATATAATGACTTTCACCTATGCACCTTGATGGGTAATGATGTGTATAACCTGATCAAAGTCATGAAATTTCTCCCATCAGATACATCAGCTTAAGTGGGTTTTATTTTATGTAGGATTCAGTTTCCCATGGGTGTAAGCCTTCATGGTTAATTACATCTTAGACCGGGACCTATGAAGACTCTCGATTATGGACTATATATTATTTTCTCATATGAGATTATCATATAATGAGAAGTCAAGGAGTTTCCTATTTAGAGGGAAGAAAATGCTTAACTTGGCTTGGTCAATATGCACGGCTCATATCATCATCCGGAAGGGCTAATGTATGGAACATAAACTAGAGAAAGATAATACTACACTCTGAGCATACAAGAGAGAAATATAGAGGTGGTGTCATCTATGTGATGTAGATATGTGAGATTTATAGCCTTTGAAGGATAGAGGACTTATTCGCCGATGAGGCATACTACAGGATAGTGATAATAGTGGCTTTGAACCCTAAATCTATAGTGGTTTTAGTATTCTACATATAATAGTAACACCCATATCCTAATTAATGCATTTTGGACTTATATCCTGCCTAAAAAGGAAAGTCAGCTAACCACCTATTCGTATAAAATTTATGATGTCTGGTATTTATGAAAGATGGATGGGTGGTTACGTCTTTGGAAATTATGGCTGACATCTAGTGAGATTCATAAGTGGCCTTGCACTTATAAATGATATTATGCTTCTAAGACTACTATAATTAAATTTTAATTTTAATTAGTTTATACTACAATATATACTAGTCAAGCTCTCCAAATCATAAATGCATGAAATTTAAAAAAAGGCTTAAAAATAATTTTTTTGAAGATTAGACTTTCCCAGGTTCAGCACCTCATCCTCATAGGTCGGATTATCTGAACTCTACCCACAAGCGGGGAAGCATCTAAATAAGGATCAAGGAGAATGCATTAAGATGCATGTAACCCTAGACGACCTACAGCTCATTTCCTAAGCTGTTATATTTTTATGTTATTTAATTTCTAAAATTTTAAAGTTTAATTACGATTAAAAGAATTTTATCCTTAAGATCCTAGCAAAATCAGGCGCATACACATACAAGAAAGAAATCTATAAAAAGTTGTTAAGATAGTTGCTATTTGCATGTTTTACATTCTTGCAACTTGTATAGTTTTGATGATTCCAAATATTATTGATCAAATGTGTAGTTATCTCCTAACAATTTTAGAAGATTTATATTTGCTCTTGTGTGTACTAACATTTCAGGTGAATCAAACTCTCAAACACGAAGTCTTCAAATTAAATTCAGTAAGAAATACTTTTGGTTTTTGAAGCTTAAAATTATCATTTGAAATGAGAGGGAGTGATTGTAATTGAGTGAATAAAAACATATACACAAACTTAAGGAGAACATAAAAAAATTTGTACTGATCGTACGGGATGATATCGGATCGTACAGGAAGATAAGTCAGTTATCTCTCAATAAGAGCACATGGAACGAATAGAAACTACCCAAGGAATATTTTCTAAGTCATGTTCGTACGGGACGAAATTAATTATCGTCGGGACGATTTGCTCTCTGTAAGAATTTTGTCTCAAACGAAATTAATTATCGTCAGGATGATTTGCTCTCTGGACAAATTTCGTCCAGACGATCGTAATTTTATACAGACGATCAAACCGACTTAAGACAGTTTCGTGAGTCAGTTCTGAAGTTTTTGGGACCGACCTTATGATAACTGTTTGTCTGGACGAACCTAGTTCGTACAGACGATTACGTATACGAAATTATTTCGTACACATATGCAAACAGGTTCGTTTCAAGGCTTTTAAGTAAAATTGTCCGGGATGATTTTAGATCGTACTGGACGATCATGTTCAACATAACTTGAAATCTGCCATTTTTAGATGGTTTTTCTTGTCTCTTCTATAAATAGGCCTTTCTAAACTGGAACTTATCTTTTTTGGTTTTTTATCTTCGTGCCTATTGAGAAGAGAGTTAAGGAGAGAGTTTGAGAGAGCATTTGAAGGAGATTTCTTGCCGTTGGAGCGTGAAGGTTTCACTTGGTACTCAAGGGTAAGTGTTTCCACTTTCAAGTTTGAGATTACTTCACTCTTCTCTCTTTTCTTTTAGATTGGACTTGTGAAGAAGATCTTGGAAGAAGATCCGGTTCTCTGCCGATACTTGGAGGGTGTGAACAGCCGAAGGATTCTCTGCTCGCACTTGGAGGGTGTAAAAGGATGATGGTACTCTGCCAACACTGGTGATAGCGTGAAAGGACGATGGTACTCTGCCAACACTTGGGATAGTGTGAAAGGACGACGGTACTCTGCCAACACTAGTGATAGTGTGAAAGGACGACAGTACTCTGCCAACACTTGGGATAGTGTGAAAGGACGAACGGTTCTCTGCCGACATCAGGGGAGTGTGAAAGGACGACGGGTCTATGCCACATGGGGTAGTGGTGAAAAGAGTTTGTAAAGGCTTCTACGCCTTGCTGTGGGTGCTAAAGGAGAGTCACTATTTGGTATTAGTGTAATACTCAGAGGGTGCCTCTGGGGAGTGGATGTAGGTCTGGTTTTGACCGAACCACTATAAATCTGGTGTTATTTATTTTCCGTTGCTTATTTACTTTTTGTGATTAAGAAACTTTGTGGTTGAAAAAAATTTTCTAGAAAAACTCATTAACTACAGTTTTAGTTTCCAATAATTTTAAAAGAGGGTTAAAATTTTTTAAGTACCAATTCACCCCCCCTCTTGGTTAGCCTTGGGACATTTAATTAGGCTTAACATCCTAATTCTCATTGAACGAGTTTCAACAAGTGGTATAAGAGCATTGTTTCAAAATTATAAGTTTAGACTACTTTTTGATTAACGTAGATGATTACATTTGGAAACAGAAATACACCTGAGGGTTATTTTATAACTAGACCTCCACTATTTGAAAATATTCCTTTTGATTTTTGGAAAACACGCATGTCAAAATTTTTACAATCACTTGATTATCGCATGTGGATTTTAGTTCAAGAAGGATATACAAAACCAACTAGACTATTTGATGGAATTAGAGTTGAAACACCTTTTACGGACTGGATAGAAGAAGAACGTGACTTAGCACAACTTAATGCCAAATGCTTAAATAATTTCTTTTGTGCTTTAAAATTTGAAGACTATATACGGGTTTCTACTTGCAAAAGTGGAAAGGACATATGGGATAGACTTTGTATTACGTATGAGGGGACTAATGAAGTTAAACAATCTAGACTTAATATCTTGTTGCATGATTATGAACTGTTTCGCATGAAACCAAATGAATCAATTTCTGAAATGTACACAAGATTCACACAAATTGTCACCATTTTGTATGCTTTAGGTAGGGAGTTAACTAATGCTGAAATGGTTAATAAAATTCTAAGATGCTTGCCTACTGCTTATGATGCTAAAATTACTGCAATTACAGAGTCTAAGGATTTAAACATATATTCCATTGACAATCTTCTTGGTTTGCTAATTGCTTACGAGCAAGGAGTTAGCCAAAAAAAGATTGATGCAGGTGAACCTCGAAGGGAGAAGAACATTGTATTGAATGTGGAAGAGTCTGAAAGTGAGAATTCACAACCTGAGGATGAAGATGACATTGCTTTATCGACAAGACAATTCAGAAACTTTCTGAAGAGAAAGCAAAAGAGACTCCAATAATGGAATAGAGGTAAATTCAATAGAAATGCAAAATTTTCCAATGAAGTTATTTGCTATGAATGTAGGAAACCTGGACATGTTAAGACTGATTGCCCATTACTCAAAGCCAATCCTAGCAAGGAGAAAGTAGAGGAGAAACAATTTGTGAAAAAGGGCAAAAAGAAGTTTTAAAGAGCTTTTTAGGTGGACTCAGCTTAAGATTCATCGAAAATAGAGAAAGAAGAGGAAGTTACAAATTTATGCTTAATGGCTGACATACTTGATCATTTAGATCAAGAAGAGGTATGTGACTTAATATAAAATGAACTTTTTGAAGTTTCTGAACACATGCATGAAGCATATAGGAAGACAAAGAAATTGCATGCTAGCCTTTGTTTAGAATTAGAAGATCTTAAAAAGGAACATGAAATCCTTAGGAATGATTATGCTTTAATTGATAGCAACCACATGAAATTACTTGATGAGCTTGATGACTTAATTAAGAACCTTGAATATTATAAATCATCCTTTGAGAAACTTGAGAAAGATTTTAAAATTTTTAAGGATGAATTGGAGAGCAAACTTTATAAATCAAATTATACAAATTGAATCTTGGAAGATATGAATTCATATTATATTTTGAAGATAAAAGCTCTCGAGGATAATAGGATACCTCTAAAACTTTAAGATTTCACGAATCCTATTTTGTATCATAAATTTATACAATCCCTAAAAAATCAAATGAATGGTAGAAGACTTAGGAAACTCTTTCCTAATGTTAAATGCAATATTTGTGGATTGATTGGTCATATAGGTCACACCTGTACTTCGAGGATGAAAAATTATATGGTGTGGAACCTAAGATGCATAACCCTAGACATGTCATACATGCATCTTTTTATAAATTGTCAAAAGGTGAACCCAAACTTGTTTGGGTTCCCAGGTCTAACGTTTGATATTTTTGCAGGATGTCTCTCACACAAGACCTCGTGAGAGCATATGGTATCTGGATAACGGATGTCAAAGCATATGACTGGAGATTCAACACAATTCATTTCGCTAGAAGCCAGGAGTGGAGGCAAGGTTACACTTGGAGATAACACCACAAGGAAGGTGATTGGGTCAGGTATAATTGGTAATATTAATAACTTTTTTATTGAAAATGTGCTATTGGTAGAAGGCTTAAAGCATAACTTGTTAAGTATTAGTCAGTTATATGATAAAGGGTATTATTTCAAATTTTTTCCTACTAGCTGCATATTAAGCCTTAATAGTAAAGATGTTTTAAATGGAAAAAGGGTAAACAATGTATATATGCTAGATTTGAATTGCTTACATTCTCCTACTGCTTTTTTTTTTGAAAAACTGTATCTAATGAGTCATGGCTTTGGCATAGGAGACTTTGTCACTCTAGCATGAAGAATCTTAGGAGAATTATCCAAAAAGACTTAGTGAGAGGAATACCAAAACTAGACTTTACTAAGGACCACCTTTGTGATGCATGTCAATTAGAAAAATAAGTGAAGTCATCTTTTCAAACCAATAAGGATCTTAGAACAAGTAAACCTTTGGAAATTTTGCATATGGATCTTTTTGGACCAATTGGAATAGTAAGTCCAGGAGGAAAGATATATGGATTTGTGATTGTGGATGATTACAATAGATTCACTTGGGTTAGATTTCTATTTCATAAGAGTGAATCATTTGAGGAATTTATAACTTTGCAACTTGAATTCAAAGAAAACTTGGGTGTGAAATCATAAATATTCAAAGTGATCATGGAGGAGAATTTGAAAATTAAAAGTTTGAGGATTTTTGTAAGGAGAAAGGAATTTATCATAATTTTTTAGCACCTAGAACCCCTCAGTAGAATGGG
>NW_021319581.1:177690-182753 GCF_001605985.2 Dendrobium catenatum
AGAACAGAAAAGAAAAAGGAATATCTCATTAGGACACTTAGTTACCTATGTTTTGGAAAAGAAATACAACCTAGTGCATCCTGATGATGAATATGAAGAGCCGGTCTACTACAATGATGCTTCTTTCAGAGCAATTTTCAAGGAGGAAAAAGGGAAAGCACATGCCAGTGCTTCTGAAGAAGAAGAAGAAGGAGAGCAAACATCTGCACCTCAATCAAATTATCAGAATTTGATTGAGAAATTTGATAGACTTGAGACTCATTTTGATCAATGATTTGATCAAATTGATGCTCAACTTCAGTAGTAGCAACAGGACATTGGTAGTATAAGAAATGAAGTTCATGAAATTAATACCAATGTTATGATTGATAAATTGCTACTTCAACTGATTTGGTGGTGTTCCTCCTCCTCCTCCAGAAGAATAGAGATTTGAGTGATGATCTTCTAGATGTTTGTTGTATTAGTGTTTATTTTAGTTGTGTTTGTTTGTGTTTGTTTTAAACTTCAGTGTATTTTCTTTAGTATTGATGTTATGAAATGATTTTGTAATCTTTTTCATTAATATCAATATATGTTGTAGTTGCTTTAAATTTGGATTGTTTTTTGAAATGTGTTTAGTTTTTATGAATTTCATTAGTCTTTTTAATCTTAATTGTGCTTAAATTAGATTGTAATTTGAGATTAATTTCATTAGAAAATCTAGTCTTTCTAAATTTAAAATTTGTTTATCACTTATTATAATTAGAATTTTTAATTTCATGTCTTTTCATTTAGACAACATTAAATTTAATATTATTATTGCAATTTAGATGTTTTCTTATTTTGTATTTTTTTGTTCAAGTGATATTTATGCACTTAGAAAAGTTTGAAATTTTAGATTATTATCTTTGAAAAGAATTAAATTACTCTAAAAAATTGTACAAATGTACAAAAAAATCAAAAGGAATACGCAAAGGTTCGCAAATGTAAAAAGATGCACAAAAATGTGCCAAAAATTTGAAAAAGATGCACAAAAATGTGCCAAATACTTGAAAAAGATGCGCAAAGCACCACATGTGGTAATTCTCTTCTTTCCAGATTCTTTCAATCTCTTAATTCAAATTGATCTTATGTTCATTTATATTTCTGTTGAACTTTGAAATATACAATTTTTATTCATCTCTCTTGTAATAATTTTCTTTATCTCAAATGTCTAAATTGAATCATGTCTTTGATAAATTCTTCTTACTTATAATGTTATATCACTAATTAAATTTTATGAATTTCTTTGATTTACCTAATGTTTTTAATTTTAATTTGCATACCTTATGTCAATCACTTTTTAGATTAAATTTTCAAATGGATTTCATATAATTACTTACATTTCTAATCTATTTCTTCTTCACTTTTTGTTGTTGTCAAAAAGGGGGAGAAATTATTGTGTTTGTATGTTTGTATTTTGATTTTGTGTTCATTTGCCTTGTGTTATTAGTATTGTCTTGTATTTTTGTAATTATTTTTTATTTTTTATTTTTTTTGTTTGTTTGTTTATTTTAAAAAAATTTTGAAAAACAAAAATTGTGTTCTTTAGTTTAAAATGCATCCTTATTTTTATATATTCATCAATTCAGGGGGAGTTTAGGAGATTTTTTAAATTGAAATCATACAAATAATAATTATTTTTGCCATCATCAAAAAGGGAGAGATTGTTAAGATAGTTGCTATTTGAATGTTTTACATTCTTGCAATTTGTATAGTTTTGATGATTCAAAATATTATTGTTCAAATGTGTAGTTATCTCCTAACAATTTTAGAAGATTTGTATTTGCTCTTGTGTGTACTAACATTTCAGGTGAATCAAACTCTCAAACACGAAGTCTTTAAATCAAATTCAGCAAGAAATACTTTTGATTTTTGAAGCTTAAAATTATCATTTGAAATGAGAGGGAGTGATTGTAATTGAGTGAATAAAAACATACACACAAACTTAAGGAGAACATAAAAAAATTTGTACTGATCGTACGGGACGATATCGGATCGTACGGGACGATCAGTCAGTTATCTCTCAATAAAAGCACATGGAACGAACAGAAACTGCCCAAGGAAAATTTTCTATGTCATGTTCGTACGGGACGAAATTAATTATCGTCGGGACGATTTGCTCTCTGTAAGAATTTCGTCCCAAACGAAATTAATTATCGTCAGGACGATTTGCTCTCTGAATGAATTTCGTCCAGACGATCGCAATTTCGTACAGACGATAAAACCGACCTAAGATAGTTTTGTGAGTCAGTTCTGAAGTTTTTGGAACCGACCTTTTGATAACTGTTCGTCTGGATGAACCTAGTTTGTACAGATGATTAGCGTATACAAAATTATTTCGTACACATATGCAAACATGTTCGTTTCAAGGCTTTTAAGTAAAATCGTACAGGACGATTTTAGATCGTACTGGACGATCATGTTCAACATAACTTGAAATATGCCATTTTTAGATGGTTTTTCTTGTCTCTTCTATAAATAGGCCTTTCTAAACTGCAACTTATCTTTTTTGGTTATTGATCTTCGTGCCTATTGAGAAGAGAGTTAAGGAGAGAGTTTGAGAGAGCATTTGAAGGAGATTTCTTGCCGTTTGAGCGTGAAGGTTTGACTTGGTACTCAAGGGTAAGTTTTTCCACTTTCAAGTTTGAGATTACTTCACTCTTCTCTCTTTTCTTTTAGATTGGACTTGTGAAGAAGATCTTGGAAGAAGATCCGGTTCTCTGTCGACACTTGGAGGGTGTGAACAGCCGAAGGGTTCTCTGCCCGCACTTGGAGGGTGTGAAAGGACGACGGTACTCTGCCAACACTGGTGATAGCGTGAAAGGATGACGGTACTCTGCCAATACTTGGGATAGTGTGAAAGGACGATGGTACTCTGCCAATACTAGTGATAGTGTGAAAGGACGACGATACTCTGCCAACACATGGGATAGTGTGAAAGGATGAACGGTTCTCTGTCGACATCGGGGGAGTGTGAAAGGATGACGGTTCTCTGCCGTACCGGGTATGGTGAAAAGAGTTTGTAAAGGCTTCTCTGCCTTGCTGTGGGTGCTAAAGGAGAGTCACTATTTGGTATTAGTGCAATACTCAGAGGGTGCCTCTGGGGAGTGGATGTAGGTCTGGTGTTGATCGAACTACTATAAATCTGGTGTCATTTATTTTCCGCTGCTTATTTACTTTTTTGTGATTAAAAAACTTTGTGGTTAAAAAACATTTTCTAGAAAAACTCATTAACTAAAGTTTTAGTTTCCAATAATTTTAAAAGAGGGTTAAAATTTTTTAAGTACCAATTCATCCCCCCTCTTGGTTAGCCTTGGGACATTTAATTAGGCTTAACATCCTAATTCTCATTGAACGAGTTTCAACAAATGTATGCTATTTCTACAACATAAATAATGTAAACACATCATCAAAATAAAACTTTAACCATATCAAAAAGTATCTAAAAGTCTATGGCAAGTTTCATAGAATATACATGTCAGGGTCTACAGAAAAGTAATGGTGGTCAGGCTCCATCGACAATAATATCAATTCTAATCTAACATAACAACGCAAATCTTTTAAAAAAATAAGGTATTTTATCTTGGTCTTCATCTTCTGTCTCCTCTATTGGTCTCTTTTCTGCAACTTCATTGTAGTACGTCATCTAGAAGGATAACCAAATGAAAAAAAAAAATTTGTAAGGGGCTTTCTTTTCTCTTTGGATCCCTTATATTTAAAATGCCTTATTTTTTTGTAGATTTTCATAACTGTATGCTTTTAATAAATTTACATCATGAATACAAAGGAAAAATTCTAGACTCTCTAAAAAGATGATCCTAAACAATTAAAATCAAATATCTCAAGTAATTATATCTGAAAATAAAAGTGCTCAAGCTAGCCACACTTGACCATACTCTTATTTATTTAGGGGCTAAGCAGCTCAAGCACCTAAAATAATTATATATAATTTAATCAATTTTAGTACCTCTTTTTAGCATTGTATGAGCATGGCCAACTATAAAAGATATCGTAAGAATCAAAATTGCTCCTAACTTATGGGTAATCTATCACCCATCACATCATAGAGATAATATAATAATTAAAATTATTATACATTAATTATCACAAAAAGCTAAAAGAACTAGCACACGTGTTACTTACAAATTGCAACATCATAGAAACAAAAAGAAAAAAAAATACCGACCTAAACTAAAACTAAAAATCGTGTCATAACAAATAATTATATGTGTGTGTAGTAGGTTTTGTGGTCTCAGGTATATCCTTTGTTGGATAATTAGTTTAAGTTATTTGTAATTTAATTTATTGAAGGTCAAATGGGAATTTTAATTAAAGTTTAAATATTAGTATCTTGAGGTCAATTTTAATTAATTTAGTTGGTTTGTCAATTTTAATATTTAGAATAATATTCTCTAAAATTTAAGTTGAATTAGTGAATTTTGAAATGCTCGGGGTCATCCTATCTATTAAATTAAAGAGGGTTTAGAGTTGCCTTTTAGAATCCAATAAATTTCTAGAGTCCTATTATTTTTATTAAATATTAGACCCTTTAGGGGGTAATTAGGCCTTGTGTTTGCTGGATTTGGATTATTCTATACAAAGTTAGGATTTTTCAAAGTATGGGAATTTAATGAATTATTAAAATTGCTAAATTAAGGGTATTTTAATTTAGGGATTTTCATTGAAATGAAGTTCAAACCTTTTGGGGTCTTCTCCTAAGGTTAGCAATGACCTAAGAAAGTATTACCAAGTGTTTAGGAAATTTTTTAAATTTTTAATTTTTTTAATTAATTACATTAATTGAAGTGTAATTTTTAATCAAAATTAAATTAGTGTCCAAATTAAGGTCCAATTAAGGGGCTTTTAACTTTCTTAGATTAAAAATTCAATTCTAAAGATTTTGATTTATTGTTTGTAATTTTTCGGTTTAATTTGGCTTTATTAGAATTTTTTGAAAATTTTGAAGTTTAATTAAAGGGGTAAATTAGGATTAATAAATTAAGTGACTTAAAGGGACCTAAAAATTTTTATGAAAATTTCCA
>NW_021319581.1:186761-190049 GCF_001605985.2 Dendrobium catenatum
TATCTTATTGCATGATTATGAACTGTTTCGCATGAAATCAAATGAATCCATTTCTAATATGTATATAAGATTCACACAAATAGTCATCTCTCTGCATGCACTGGGTAAGGAACTAATGAATGCTGAAATGGTTAATAAGATTCTTCATTGTTTGCCTACTGCTTATGATGCTAAAATTCTGCAATTATAGAGTCTGAAGATGTAAACATTTACTCTATTGACAATCTTTTTGGTTTGCTAATTAGTTACGAGCAAGGAGTTAGCCAAACAAAGATTGATGTAGGTGAACCACGAAGGGAAAAGAACATAACACTAAATGTGGAAGAGTCTGAGAGTGAACACTCACAACTTGAGGATGAAAACAACATCACATTGATGACTAGACAATTCAGAAGCTTTCTAAAGAGGAAGCAGAAGAGATGCCAACATTGGAATAGAGGTAAATTTAATAGAAATACCAAGGTTTCAAATGATGTGATTTGCTATAAGTGGAGGAAACTTGGTTATATCAAGACTGAATGCCCAAAAATCAAAGCCACTCCTAGTAAGGAGAAGGTAGAGGAGAAACCAATTGTAAAGAAGGACAAGAAGAAGTTTCAAAGAGCTTTCTGGACAGACTCATCTTCAGATTCATAAGAGACTGAAAAGGAAGAGGAAGTCACTAATCTGTACTTAATGGTCGATAATCTTGATCAGTCAGAACAAGAAGAGGTATATGATTTAACCTATGATAAACTTTATGAAGTTTCTGAACACATGCATGATGCATATAGGAAAATGAAGAAACTGCATGCTAGTCTAAGTTTAGAGTTTAAAGAATTACAAAAGGAACATGAAATCCTTAGGAAAGATCATGCTTTAATTGATGACAACCACATAAAATTACTTGATGAGTTTGATGACTTGAATAAAAAACATGAAAATTTAAAATCATCCTATACTGGACTTGAAAAAGATTTAAAAAATTTTAAGGATGAATCGGAGAGCAAAATTTATAAATCAAATTATACAAATCAAATTTTGGAAGATATGAATTCATTTTACAAATTAACGATAAAAGCTCTCAAGGATAATATGATACCTTCTAAACTTGAAGATTTTATTAATCTTATTCTGTATCCTAAATTTATGTAATCCCTAAATAGACAGATGAATGGTAGAAGGCTTAGGAATCCATTTCCAAAAGTCAAATGTAATAATTATGGATTGTCTGGACATATAGCTCACACCTGTACTTTGAAGATGAAAACTTATTTGATGTGGAGACATAAGATGCATAAACCTAGACATATCATACATGCATCTGATTATAAATTGCCAAAAGGAGAACCTAAACTTGTTTGGGTTCCCAGGTCTAACGTTTGATAATTTTGCAGGGTCGCTCTCACACAAGATCTCGTGAGAGCATATAATACCTGGACAACGGATGTTCAAAGCATATGACTGGAGATACTTCACATTCATATTACTGGAAGCCAAGAGTGGAGGAAAGGTTACACTTAGATATAACACCACAAGGAAGGTGGTTGGATCAGGTATGGTTGGAAATCTTAATAAATTTTATATTGAGAATGTGTTATTAGTAGAATGCTTAAATCATAACCTGTTAAGTATAAGACAACTATGTGATAAAGGATATTGTGTGAAATTTTTTCCTACTCTCTGTATATTAAGCCTAAATGGTAAATATGTTTTGAATGGTAAAAGGGTAAATAATGTTTATATGCTAGACTTGAATTATATTCAATTCCTACTGCTATTTGTTTGAAAATTGTATCTGATGAGTCATAGCTTGGCATAGGAGATTTTGTCATTCTAGCATAAAAAAACCTTAGGAGGATTACCCAAAAGAACTTGGTGAGAGGTATACCAAAACTAGACTTTACTAAGGACCACCTTTGTGATGCATGTCAATTAGGAAAGCAAGTGAAGTCCTCTTTTCAATCCAATAAGGATCTTAGAACTAGTAAACAATTAGAAATTTTGCATATGGATCTTTTTGGACCAGTAGGAACTGTGAGTCTAGGAGGGAATGTATACGAATTTGTGATTGTAGATGATTACTCAAGATTCACATGGGTTAGATTTCTATTTCATAAGAGTGAATCATTTGAGAAATTTAGAAATTTTTTGACTTGGATTCAAAGAAAACTTAGGTGTGAAATTATTTTTATATAAAGTGATCATGGAGGAGAATTTGAAAATGAGAAATTTGAAGAATTTTGTAAGGAAAAAGGAATTGTCACAACTTTTCTGCACCTAGAACCCCTCAGCATAATGGGGTATTCGAAAGAAAACATAGAATATTAATAGAAGCCGCCCGAGCAATGTTGGCAGAATACTCACTTCCTAAATATTTTTGGGCTGAGGCGGTTAGCACTGCAAGTTATGTTTTGAATAGGGTGAATGTGAGATCGAAATTAAATAAAACACCCTATGAGTTGCTAAAAGGAAGAACACCTAATTTTTCTCATTTGCATATTTTTGGGTGCAAGGTGTTCATTTATAATAATGGAATATCTCTCTTAGGAAAATTTGATCCAAAATCAGATGAAGGAATTTTTGTTGGATACTCAAGTGTTGGAAAATCTTATAGAGTATTCAATAGAAGAACTTTGGTAATTGAGAAGACCACATATGTTATATCTGATGAATCTGAAATTTTGGAAGAGTCAAATGTTATAGAAGATGAGATTGAGATTAACTCTCAAAAGATTGATAAAATAAATTTGGAAGAAAATGTGGAAGAAAATTTGGAGATAGAAAACCCTTTGCCTAGAAATTTGAGATTTTCTAAAAAGTACCCAAGGGAACTGATTATAGGTGAACCTAGTGAGGGTGTAAGGACTAGGCGTGGATTAAACAAAAAAGTCAACCATTCAGCCTTCATTTCAACTATAAAACCCATAAATATTGATCAAGCACTTTCAGATGAATTTTGAATTTTGGCTATGCAAGAAGAATTGAATCAATTTGTAAGAAATAAAATTTGGGAATTAAATACAAGGCCAAAGGATCAAAGTGTAGTTAGAACTAAGTGGGTATTCAAAAATAAAATGAATGACTCAGGAGTAGTCAAATGACTCAGGAGTAGTCATTAGAAATAAGGCTAGATTAGTTGCTAAGGGGTATAATCAGATTGAAGGGATAATTTTTTAGGAGACTTTTGCCCCTGTAGCTAGACTTGAAGCAATTAGGGATTTGCTAGATTTTACCCTTTTAGAGGATTCAAATTGTATCAAATGGATATAAAAAGTGCCTTTTTAAATGGGGTAATTCAAGAAGATG
>NW_021319581.1:190709-250636 GCF_001605985.2 Dendrobium catenatum
ATTGATTTGAATGCTTAATTAAAAATATTTTTGCAACATGTTTGTTTTTCTAGTTAATATTTTTGTGTGTTTTTATGTGTTTGTGAATTTGTATGTGTGATTTTCTTTATTTTGTATTTCTGTTCTTCATTTTTTAGTGAGTTTTTTAGTGTGTTTGTGTTTTAGTTTTAATTGAGTGCATGATTTAAAATTTTTGAGTGTCCATCGTCTGAGACAAAATTTTTTTGTATGGGACGAATCAAAAAATTCGTACGGGACAATTTTTTCGTCTGGTACGAATGTGTTGTTTTCAATAAATAGTAGGGCTTTTGAACTCAACAGTCACACTCAAAACTTCACTTTCAATCTCTTTCGTACTCTAGATCTTTTTCAAATGGCAAGTTCAAGTAAGAGACAAAAGATTATGGCAATGAAACCACATAGAAATTCTTCTGAGAACTTTCGTTCCAAAGCAAATGAGGAATCTTTTCCTAGGTTTGTCTCAGCAAAGATCACACCCTCCAGAATCCTAATCTAAGAACAAATTACCTTTCAGATGATGAACTTATTTGCTTCAATACAGTTTGGTTTTATCCTTACCCTCGTCTATCTCTACAATAAAGAAACCTTTCACTACTTCCTCTCCAACATGTCCTTTAATTCTGACCATTCTATAATCTGTTCCTTTGTGTTTAAACAAAAAGTTAAAATCACCAAGGCTGACTTAGGAGCCTTTTTGAATTTAAGGACAGAGGGAGCTAGAGCTCATCACTTGATCAACACTCATGATTATGCATGGTATGAAATTAATAATGTGATTAGAGGAAGCAATTTGAACGAACACGTGGCTAAAGTATCCGGTCTAGTTCGTAATGCTCGTATCATCCAGCATGTTCTTAGAACTTCTATAATTCCTAAAGCTGGTGATAGGATCAACATTACCCCTCTTTTTTCTATGGTGAACTTCTTGATGATGACTAAAGAACCTATAGATGAAGCATAACTTATCCTTGACTATCTTTATGGGCTGTCTGAAATTGGTCATGTAGAGCATAAGAGAAAGAAGAACATTGCCTTAGGACATCTAATTACCTACATTATGGATAAGAAATACAATTTGGCTCATCCTGATCAAGAGTTTGAAGAACTGCTCTACTACAACAACGGATCATTTAGAGCAATTTTTAAAGAAGAACCAAGTAAAACACATGTCATTAGTGATACAGAGAAAGAACCAAAAGCTGCACCTACACCCACCAATGAACCAAATTACCAGGATTTGGTTCAAAGATTTAATCGCATAGAGACTCATTTTGATCAAATTGCGACTCATCTTTAGCAGAAGACCACACAGTATTACCATGACATGAGTTTTATGAGGGATCATATGAGTGATACCAGTACCAATGTGCTTATGATGAGTACTTACTTTAACATCTTCGGTGCTGCACCTCCTCCTCCTCCTCTAGATCAGGGTCCTTCTCAGTGATAGTTGCACTTAATTTTATGTATTTTCTATAGTTTGTGTATTAGTTGATGTTTTAAGTAAGTTTGTTGTATTTTCTTTTCTTTAGATATTTTATTTTTGTATTGATATCCTGAGCTTAGATTGTAATTTTTTCATAGTGATATCAATATATGTTCTCGTGTTTTAGCTTTAATGGTATTGAAATGTGTGCCTTTATGACAATCATTAGATTTTTAATCTTAATAGTGCTATACTTTGAAATGCAAGTCAAAATTAAATTCATTAGAAAATTTATTTTTTTTTTAAATTTAAGTTGTGCTTAAACTTGATATAATTAAGATTGTCAATTTCATGTCTCTTATTTAGATTACATTAATTCTAATATTATTATTGCAACTATGATATTTTCTTATTTTATATTTCACTTATCAATAATTATTTATACACTTAGAAAAATTTGAAATTTTTTATTATTAATTTTGAAAAGATCAAAATTACTCTTGAAAAAATATACAAATGTACAAAAATCAAAAGGAATGCGCAATGATTCGCAAGTAGAAAAAGAGGCACAAAATAAGCCCATAAGTAAAAAGATGCACAAAAATGTGCCAATAATTTGAAAAAGATGCGCAAAGTGCCAAATATGGTATTTATTTCTTTTCATTATCTTTTAATCTCTTAATTCAAATTGATCTAGTCATTTATATTCTGTATTGAAATTTGAAATATACAAATTTTCTATTCATCTTTTTTGTAATGATTTTCTCTATTTTAGTGTCTAAATTGACTCATATTTTTTATAAATAATTTTTTTATCAATGTTATATCCTTTCTTAAATTCTATGAATTACTATAATTTGCCTAATATTTTAATTTTATTTGCATTACTTATTTCAATCACTTTCAAGAATGAATTATCAAATGATTTTCATATGTCTGCTTACATTTCAAGTCTTTTTTCTTCTTTATTTTTTGCTGTTGTCAAAAAGGGAGAGAAATTATTTGTATCGTGATTTTGGTTTTGTTTGATTCGTATTGTGTGTGTGTGTGTGTGTGTGTGTCTGTTTTTGTTTTTTTTTGTTTGTGTTTTATGTATGTTATATACGTTGTGTGTTTGTTTGTCGTATATTACTAAAAATACCTCCTTATTTTTATGTGTTCATTAATTTAGGGGGAGTTTAGGAGATTTTTAGAATTTGAAAATTATACAAATAATAATTGTTTTGCCATCATAAAAAAGAAAGATATTGTTAAGAGAGTTATTATTTACACGTTTTACATTCTTGCAACATATAGTTTTGATGATTTCAAATATTATTATTTTATGTATAGTTATCTCCTAACACTTTTTGGAAGAGTTTTTTTGCTCTTGTGTGTCTACCATTTCAGGAAAATCAAACTCCAGACTACAAAGACTTCAAATCAAATTCAGCATGAGATACTTTATGTATTTAAAACTTGTATTTTTCTTTGAATTAAGTTTGAGAGGGAGTAATTGTAATTGAGTGAATACACACACACACTTTAGGAGATCTTGAGAAATTTGTACTGATCGTACGAGACGAACATAGTTCATACGGGACGATCAGGTCAGTTATCTCCTCGTAAGAGTAATGGAATGATTAGGAGTCGAAGAAAATTTTTCTAAGTCCTGATCGTCCAGGACGAAGTGTATTCATCCCAGGATAAAATGTTCTCTGGAAAATTTTTGTTCAGAACGAAGTGTATTCATTCCATGACGAGTTGGTCTCTGGAGTATTCATCCAGGATGAAGTGTATTCGTCCCGGGATGATTTGCTCTCTGGAAAAATTTTGTCCGGACGAACCCATATTCATCCCAGGATGAAGTGAACCCACTCTGAAATTTTAGTGAGGTTCCGTAGTTTTTGGGAACTGACCTATGTAATAATCGTTCGTACCGGACGAACATAGTTTATACTGGATGATGTGTGTGTACGAAGTCATTTCGTATCCATATACTTTATGTTCGTTTGCAACACATTTAAGTAAAATCGTCCAGGAAGATCCAAAGAGTATTGACTTGAAAATTTGTAGTTTTTGGATGAATTTTTGTGTCTTTCCTATAAATAGTCCTAACTAAACTGCCACTTAATCTTTTTTCCTACTGATCTTCATGCCTATTGAAAGAAGAGTCAAGGAGAGAGTGTGAGAGAGTGTTTAAAGGAGATTTCTTTCCATTGGAGCGTGAAGGTTTCACTTGGTACTCAAAGGTAAGAGTCTTTACTCTCGGTTTGTGATTACTTCACTGTTTTCTCTCTTCCTTATAGAATTCTTGTGAAGAAGATCTGTCAAGGAGATCCTATTCTCTACCGACACTTAAAGAGTTTGAACAGCTGAGGGTTCTCTTCCCACACTAGGAGAGTGTGAAAGGACAAGGGTTCTCTGCCCACACTAGGAGAGTGTGAAAGGACAAAGGGTTTTCTGCCCACACTAGGAGTGTGTGAAAGGACGAAGGATTCTCTGCCCACACTAAGAGAGTGTGAAAGGACGAAGGGTTCTCTGCCCACATCGGGGAGTGTGAAAGGATGAAGGGTTCTCTGCCCACACTAGGAGAGTGTAAAAGGATGACGGTTCTCTGCCAACACTGGGATAGTGTAAAAGGACGATGGTTCTCTGTCGCACCGGGTAGTGGTGGAAAGAGTGTTTGTAAAGGCTTCTCCGCCTTGCTGTGGGTGCTAAAGGAGAGTCACTAGTGGTATTAGTGCAATACTCGGAGGGTGCCTCTGGGGAGTGTATGTAGGTCTAGTTTTGACCGAACCACTATGAACCTCGTGTCTTTATTTTTCCGCAGCTTTTTATTTTTGTGTTTTTACTTTTAAAACTGTGGTTGAAAAATATTTTCTAGAAAAATTCACTAAAGTTTTATTTTCATTTTCTAAGATCAAAAAGAGGGTTAAAATTTTTAATTACCAATTCACCCCCCTCTGGTTTAGCCGTGGGACATAAGCTTAGGTTAAACAACCTAATTCATAGTGAACGAGTTTCAACATGACCTATCTGAAGTTGTATGTTAACATATATAGAAGAGGTCGTGAGAATCCATCAAGGATGTTTGATCTATCCGAGGTTATATGTCAGAGCCCTGATCGATGATGTTAACTTTTATGAAAGAGGTCGAATCGAATCCCTATGGTATATATATTTACCTTGATTGGGAGGGGGCGAATTCCACATATATCTTGAATCGAGGTGAAAAAATAGTTATCTTTAGACCATTACTGCCTTTTTAAGGTATAGTTTAAGACCTTGCCAAAGGAGAAGAAATCCCGATATGAACTATATAAAGCTTGACATTTGTTAGAAGCATCATTACATTTGCTAGAAGCTTTATGATCCCATGATATTGTGTTTGATATTAAAAGAGTTGGAGAAATCTTTTTGACTATGGTTGTAGTCAAGATTGCCCCCAGTCCACATTTAATTCCCATAAAATCAATGTAGTAATAACTAATTCCAGGACATTAATACAAATGACCTTTTGAGATTGGAGTTAAAATTAGCCCCTAGTCAGGAACTATATTCCCATAGATGGCTCAAAACTGTTGCATCCTGGAATATTAATGGCGATATAGAAATATATAATTTAAAGTCTTACCTTTGTATGAGGATCCATCACGCATAAAACTAAAAAGAAAGGGAGCAATATTCATAAGAGACACCAAGATTTTTTTATGGAAAATCCTAAAAAGGGGAAAAACCATGGGGCCTAGCCCAATTTGAATGAATCCATTAGCATTTGTAGTTGTTTACAAAAGAGGCCCTCATTGGGGGGGGGGGAGCCTAGGATTTATGTAATAAATAACATCATAGAAAGTGTGTTACATGTTGGAAATAGGGAGAATCAATATTGATGGGTTTGTTTGGTCGGAAGGACCATAGTATGTGGACAACGAAGGTCAGAAGGATCGTTTTGTAGCGATAGAGCTCAGAAGGACCATAGTTGGCAAGAGACAAAGGTCGGAAGGACAATTTTATAGTGATAGAGGTTAGAAGGATCATAGTCGATGGGTGACATAGGTTAAAAAGGATCATAGTCGGCAAACGACATTTATTAGAATGATTGTTGTCAAGTGGAGTTCAAAAGGATTGTTGATTGGTGGAAGTTTTGTGTTAGATAAAAATATGGCAACAAGTGAAAGTCTATATTGGGTAGAAGTAAGACAAAAGTCTGATGATAGATAGAAGTCTGATGACGAGTAGATGTTCGGTGTCAAGTAGAAGTCCAATGAAAGTTCGAAGACAGGTAGAAGTTTAGTATTGGGTAGAAATCCCATATTAGTTGGTGGCTGGGAAGAAATCCGTTGTATGTCGATAGCCGAGCTAAAGTCTAGCCTCGGGTGGAAGTCCAACAATGGGCGGAAGTCTGATGTTCGGTAGAAATCCGGTGACGGGCAGAAGTATGTCATCGGTCGGTGGCCGGGAGGAGGTCGATGAAGAGTCTGGTGGCAATATAAGTCTTCCTTCTCTTCATTCTCTTCTTTCTTGGGTTCCCTTCATCCTATTAAGGCCCCCTATTTCTCATTGCTTGGCCCCCTCTCTACCCCCCATCAATGAAGAATGAGGGGTCTATTTAAAATTTTTTAAGAGTAACAAGATCAATAAATAGGAAGGATATCAAGGGTAATTTGGGAGTGGTTTGAATGTGTTAAATCTTGATTAAGTCGTTAAATCTAACTTAATGTCCCAAGGCTATCCAAGAGGGGGGGGGGGGAATTAATAATTTTAAAAATTACTCATGGATTTTAAATTTAAAAACCTTTAAAGATTTGTAGTAAGTTAATTGATAGTATTTAAAAATAAATTTTCAACCGCCGAATAAAAACTTGCAGTAAATAAAATACGGAAATTTAAATGACACAAAGATTTATAGTGGTTTGGTCAAACATGAATTACATTCAGTCCCTAAAGACTCTCTCTTCAAGTATTGCAATATTACCAAAGTGACCCTCCTTTTTCCCCCAAAGCAAGGCAGAGAAGCCTTTATAAAACTCTCTTCCACCAATCCCTAGTGCAGCAGAGAACTATCATCCTTTCACACCCTCCAAATGTCGGCAGAGAAATGTCGGCTATTCACACTCTCCAAGTGTCGGTAGAGAACCGTCATCCTTTCACACCCTCCAAGTGTCCGTAAAGAAACCATCGGCTGTTCACACTCTCCAAGTGTTGGCAGATAAACATGTTGAGTCTAGTGAATAGGTTGTTAGACCTAAGTTAATGTCCCAAGGCTACCAAGAGGGGGGGGGGGTGAATTGGTATTTTTAAAAACTTAACCCTCTTTGAAGTTTTATTGAACCGAAATGAAATTTTTTTTAATGAATTTTTTATAGAAAAAATTTTCAACCGCAGAGTTTTTTAAACAAAAGAAAAATGCGGAAAATAAAAAAAAAATAGTAAAGTAAAAGACACAAGATTCTATAGTGGTTTTTATCTAAACCAGGACCTATATCCACTCCCTAGAGGCACCCTCTGCAGTATTGCACTAATCATCAATAGGTGTCTGACTCCTTTTGCACCACAAAGGTGCAGAAGTCTTTACAAAAACACCGTTTTTCACCACTACTTGGACTCTGCGGCAGAGAAACCGTAGTCCTTTTACATTAATCCCCAGTGTTGGCAAGAGGAACCGTCCGTCCTTTCCACACCTCCTAATGGTGGGCAGAGAACCCTTCATCCTTTCACACTCTCCTAGTTGTGGGCAGAGAACGCCCTTCGGCCTGTTCACACTCTCCAAGTGTCGGCAGAGAGAATTGGATCTCCTTGACAGATCTTCTCACAAGAAATCTAGAAGGAAGAAAGAAAAGCATTGAATAACACAATTCACAAGTAGAAATTCTGTACTTTTTAAACACCCAATGTGAAGCCTACTTGCTCAAATAGTATGGTAAGTAATCTCCTATTGTAGATGTCTCTCTTCATCACTCTCTCCTTGACTTTCGTTAAACATATTAGGACGGAGATCAAATGGCAAAAGATATGAGATTAATAATTTATTGGTGCAGTCAAGTTTGGAACTTTTTATTTTATACAAAATGACTAAGAAAAAACAGCCCAAAAAATTGCACAGTATAATTATGTGACGCAGTGGATCGTTCCTTACGTATCAAGAGTGGTCGTCCTCTGGCGATTTTACTTAAATGGTCGGAAACGAACCTTATGTATATTGGTACGAATTATTTTCGTACACGCTAATCATCTCGTACGAAACAAGTTTGTCCGGTACGAAATAGTTATTACATAAGTCGGTTCATAAAATTTTTCAGGACGTAACCAACTAACGTAAGTCGGTTCAGTTCGTCCTGGGATGAATAGTTTTCATCTGGATGAACAGAGCAAGCTTCAATACAGAGATGTTCATCCTGGGACGAATCTTATTTTTTGTCTGGACGAATGGAGCGAGCCTCAATACAGAGATGTTCGTCCTGGGATGAACCTTATTTTTCATCTGGACGAACAGGGCACGGTGAGAATACAGAGATGTTCGTCCTGAGACGAACCATTGATTTCGTCTGGACGAATAGTAAAAAGTGAGAATCCCGAGATGTTCATCCGGGGACGACTATTAAATTCATCCTGGACGATTAGGACTTAGAAAAATTTTCACTCTGCCTGTTCGATCCATTGCTCTCCTTAGGGATAATTGACCTGATCTTCCCGTATGAATTAAGTTCGTCCTGTATGATCAGTTCACAAAAAAAAGTCCCCCAAGTGTGTATATTGTGATTTTTCACTCAATTACAATCACTCCCTCTCATATCAAAACTTATGAAAATTTGTTGAATTTGATTACAAGTCTTCAATATCTTGGAGTTGATTTTCCTGAAATGATAGTATACACTAGAGCAAGAAATAAATGTTCCAAATAGTGTTAGGAGATATATGTAAAACAATAATAATTGAAATCATCAAAATAATATAAGTTGCAAGAATGTAAAACATGCAAAATAACAACTCTCTTAACAATCTCCCCCTTTTTGATGATGGAAAAACAATTATTGTTTATAGGAATTCCAATTCTAAATATCTCCCTAAACTCCCCCTGAATTGATGAATACATGAAATATAAGGAGGCTTATATGTAAAAAAAATTTTTGTTTTTAATTTTGAAGAAACAATCAAAACACACACTCAACTACAATAAGAACAACCAAAACCCAAAAAAAAAAAAAAAAAAAAAAAAAAAAAAAAAATTCCCCCCCTTTTTTAAAAACAAAAAAAAAAAAAAAAAAAAAAAAAAAAAAAAAAAAAAAAAAAAAAAAAAAAACAATTCCTCCCCCTTTTTGACAACAGCAAAAAGTGAATAAGAAAAGAAAGATAGAAATGTAAGTAGAAGTATGAAATTCAGTTTATAATTTAATCTTGAAAGTGATTGAAATAAGATATGCAAATAAAATTAAGTCATTAGAAAAATCATAGAGATTCATATAATTGAAGAAGTGTTATAACATAGAGAATAAAAAGAATTTATCAAAGGCATGTGCCAATTTAGACATTAAGATAAAGAAAATCATTGCACGAGGGATGAATAAAAAATTTTATATTTCACATTTCAATGTCAAGTATAAATGAACATAAGATCAATTTGAATTAAGAGATTGAAAGAGTTTGGAAAGAAAGAATTACCACATGTGGCGCTTTGCGCATCTTGTTTATATATTTTTTTTTTGGTAAGAGAAAAATAAGAGAAAGAGTGATAATCACAATTACAAAGAGATCCTTACCTTTGAGTAACTTTGTGAACCTTTCACACTCCACTCGCAATAAATCTCTCTCAAACACTTTATCACACTCTCTCCTTCGATTGCCCTTAAAAAATCACGAAGACAAGATTTTTTTCACATTAGTTTTTAGTGGACCTTTTATACAAAAGACACAAAAAACCGTCCATAAAATTGAAGTTTTCAATTTTGAGAGAACACGATCGTACAATACGATCGTATCTCGTACGTACGAATAGTTCAAATATTATTGCGCATGAACCTATTGTGAATTGGTACAAAATCATTTCTTACCCGATCATCGTATAGTACAAACCAAGTTCATTTGGGATGAACAGTATGAAAATTTTCAAATTTCATATGTATGAAAAGGAACCCTAATATTTTGTACTCTGGATGGCATACGCATGATGACATCATCATCATCCGGTATGATCAGTTATAAAAAAAATTTAAATTCTTTTGAATGAAATTTCGAAATGAAATGGGACCTTATAATTTCTTACTCTGGAAGGCATGTATGATCTAGGTTCGTATAGTACCATCAATACTTAGAAAAAAAATATTTTTGAGTGAGAACAGACCCCAGAAGATTGTACTCGTGAAAGTATGTATGAACTGGGTTCATACAGTATGATTCATACTTAGAAAAAATATTTTTGAGTGAGAATGAACCTGAAAAGGTCGTACTCATGAAAGCATGTACAAATTAGGTTCGTATAGTATGATCCATACTTAGAAAAAATATTTTTGAGCGAGAACAAACTCGAGAAGATCGTACTCTTAAAAACATATATGAATTGGGTTTGTACAGTACGATCCATACTTAGAAAAAATATTTTTGAGCGAGAATGGACCCAAGAAGATCATACTCGTGAAAGCATGTACGAATTGGGATCATCCCATACGATCCATACTTAAAACAATTTTCATTTTTTTTGTTCGACTTCTCATCGGGAAAATAACTGAACAGATCATTTCATATGAAATGATATAGTACAGTATGATCAATTTAAAAAAAAATATGAATTTTAAACTCTCCCCCGGTGTGTGTGTGCTCAGTTACTCAATTACAATCGCACTCTCTCAAACTCAATAAAATGGAAAATACATACTTTAATTACAATAAAATCTAAACTGATCTTGATTTAAAGTCTTCAATAATTCGGAGTATGATTTCCCTAATATGTTAGTACACATAAGAGCAAAATAATTCTTCCAAAATATGTTAGGAGAAATAATAATCAAAGTAATAATATTTGGAATCATAAAAAATGTATAAGTTACAAGAAGAGATCAAACAGGCAAGAACTAAGTAGAAACTATCTCAACAATCTCACCCTTTTTGAATATTATTATTTGAATAAAATTGAATACCCTAAATATCTTCTTTACTCCCCCTAAATGAGTAAGCATGTGAATATAAGAGAATTTCTTTTAAGAACAAATCAATTTTTAATTTTTTTAATAAACTCTCAAAATACTTCAAATAGAAAAAAAAAATAAAACAACACTAACAAACACTAAAAATGTAAAAATCAAATATAAACAAATAATAATTTTCTCCCTTTTTGACAACAATAAAAAGAAAGAAGAAGAAAAATAAAATAAATGAAAGAAGTCATATGAGAAATATTTGATAATTGATCTTAAAAGAGATTGAATTATAATTGCAATAATAATATTAATGTCCATTAGAGAAAAATAAAGATTCAAAACATTTAATTTAAAATATAACATAGGCAAGATAAATATATCAAGGCCATGAAATATTCTAGACAATTAGATAAGGAGAGTTATTGCAAAAGTAATGAAATGAAGATTAATTAAAGTCAATTTCCAATATAAAATGTAATTGAACATTAGATTGATTTGAATATTAAGATTAAAAGGTAGAGGAAAGAATATTATTAATACACTTATTTGGCAATATTGCACTTCTTTTTAAATATTTGTGGCACACTTTGTGCATCTTTTTGTATTTGGGCTAATTTTGTGCCTCTTTTCAATTTGCAAACCATTGTGTATTCTTTTGATTTTTATACACTTGTATATTTATGAAATTTTTTTAGTTGATCTTTCCAAAATAAATAAGGGGAGCATCAGCATCTAAACCTGTGCCTACTCATGGACCTAACTTTCAAGAGATGGTCCAGTGATTTGACTAACTAGATTGGCAAAAAGTGCTCTGAACAAAGCATCGTGAAGTAAATTGGCAGTTCATGAGGATCTCAGGATGAACAAGATTGCTCTTCTTTTCTAAGATATAGGTCATTAGGTGTCCTAAAATGTTCTTCTTCCTCTTATGAGAGACATGCCCAATTTAAGAAAGACCAAAAATATAATCAAGAATAAGTTGGGCTTCATCTATAGGTTATCCAGTCATGATAAGATAGGTAACGGTGGACAGAAGAGGAGTAATGTTAATGCAGCCAGTAGCTCTAAGAATAATAGAAGTTCTAAGAACATGCTGAATGACCCTTGCATTTTGGTTTAAGGTATATACCCTAAGTAAATGACATACTTTTTCAATCCCTCTAATAACTTTATTTATTTCATTCTAGTCAAAATCAAATGTAGAAGTCATTGTATGGGCTCTAACCCCTTGAGTTCTTAAATATAAAATAGTTCCCAAATATTCCTTAGTGATTTCTACCCTTTTCTTCAAAACATAAGATCTTATCCTATTCTCATCCTCACTAAAAGACATATTTGTTAGAAAAAAAGTGAAAGATTTCTATATTATAGGCATGTATTAAAGTCAGAATGAAAGCAAATTGGGTTGAGGAAAATAGAGGCATTATTTGAAAATGGATATTTTCTTGAAGTAAGAGTCTAGAAGGAGTATTTTTAGCAGCAATAATCCTAAGGAAGGAATCCTCATTTGCTCTAGATAGAAAGTTATCATCTCCACTCCTAGAAGATGATCCCTTAGTGAGTCTACCCAGCTTGCTAGAACTGGCCATTGCTAAGATGATAAGGATTGCAAGAGTCTATTGAAGTGAATGAAAATTAATTCTAAAGTCATCATATTTAAAGAAAAATGATCTTTTGTATATACGAAAAACATACAGTATGATTGATGGTTCATACATGATGAAAAAAATTTCGTATGTATAATGAATACGTTCAAAATGAATTGACTTTTTGTAATCATACAAGCTACGAAGCGTCCTTTCGTATAGGCTTTTTGACCAGATGATACAAGTGTTCATCCGGTATGATCAGTTATTTAAGTTCATTTTAATGAGAATTAGGTTTGTCCCCCATATCGAATGATATGTGGTTCATATATACAAATTACAAGTTCGTACGTATGATCGATTATGATAACTGATTCATCCCGTATAATCATCTACATGTGTATAGATGAAGTAATACAAATTGTCCAGGATGATATAAATATTATATAGAATGATATATATTAAAAAAATAAAACTTTACTCAATCAGTTTGAAATAATGATCAATCATGTTACATATTTCATACAGGACAAAAATAATTTTGTACAATATGAATAAAACGCTTAGAAAAATTCACATGATCAATCAGAAATAGGAATTTTAATGTGTCAATAACATGTCCAAAACACAGATAAAAAATCAAAAACACAAAAATAGAAAAAAAAATACAAAAATAAAAACACAAATAATAAAAAAAAATGAAAGACACACAAGATCATATCAAGTTTGTAGAGGATTTTTATTTAAGCATTAAGATCAATCACACCTAGCCTTATTCTTAATGTGCTAAAGGTAGTGGTTTTGTAAAAATATTTGCAAGTTGATTTTCAGTTGAAATATGGTTCAGTTTAATTTCTCATTTGGATACATAATCCCTTATGAAATGACGCCTTATGTCTATATATTTGGTGTTAGAATGTTGAATAAGATTTTTTAAAATGAAAATAACACTAGTATTATCGTAATAAATTGGAATTGTGCCTATTGTAGATCCTAAGTCAATCAATTATTATTTCAATCAAAGAACTTATCTCACATAGCTTCCTAAGAAAATGTATTCAGCTGCAACAGTAGATAGGGCTATGGAATTCTATTTTCTACTGAACCAATAAACTAAAGAATTTCTTATAAATTGATAAGTTCCAGAAGTACTCTTTTTATCAACCCTACAACCTATAAAGTTCGAATCTAAATATCTACTTATTTCAAATGAAGAGCTAAACTTAGGTTACCAAATCCCTAAGTTTTGAGTTCCCAAGAGATATCTTAAAATCTTTTTTACTGTTGTCAAATGTGATTCTTTTGGATCTGATTAAAATCTAGCACATAAATAAATACTGAGTATAATATCAGGTCTATTAGAAGTTAAGTAAAGCAAAGATCCAATTATTCCCCTAAATTTCTTTTGATCAACAGATTTTTCCTTTAGGTCCTTATCCAACTGAACTGAAGAACTCATAGGTGTACTAACAGGTTCAGTATTATCTATTTCATACTTTTTGAAGATATCCTTAACATACTTTAATTGACTAAGAAATGTTCCATCCTCAATTTGCTTAATGCTAAAACCTAGAAAGTAACTATGATCTTCTATTAAACTCATCTCAAATTCACTACTCATTATTTTAGAAAAATCATCACAAAGAATTTTATTTATAGATCCAAAGATGGTATCATCAATATAAATTTATATAATGAGATATCCTCTCAAAATTTCTTCAAAAAGAGAGTGGTGTCCACACTTCCTTTTTAAAAGATCTCTCAAGTAAGAAAGTGCTCAACTTCTCATACTAAGCACTAGGTGCCTATTTCAATCCATACAATGCCTTTTTTAATTTAAAAATATGATTTGGGTATTTTGAATTTTCAAAACCTGGAGATTATTCAATATAAATATCATCTTGAATCACCCCATTTAAAAAGTCACTTTTAACATCCATTTGAAATAATCTGAATCATCTAAAATAGGCAAAGGCTAATAAAACCCTAATTGCTTCAAGTCTCGCTACAGGGGCAAAAGTCTCCTCAAAATCTATCCCTTCAATCTGATTATACCCCTTAGCCATCAATCTAATCTTATTTATAATGACAACTCTTGAGTCGTTCTTTTTATTTTTGAATACCCACTTAGTTTCAACTACACTTTGATCCGTTGGCCTTGTAATTAATTCTCAAATATTATTTCTTACAAATTGATTTAATTCTTCTTGCATTGCCAAAATTCAAAATTCATCCAAAAGTGATTGATATATATATTTGTGGGTTTGATTATTGAAATAAAGACAGAATGATTGCCTTCTTTACTTAGTCCATGCCTAGTTCTAACATCCTCACTATGTTCACCTAAAATCAATTCTTTAGGATGGTTTTTAGAAAATCTCAAAATTCTAGACAATGCTTTCTCCACATTTTCTTCTAAAATAATATTCTCAATTCTCTAGGAGTTATTTTCTATTTCATCCTCTTCCAAATTTTGCTCTTCCAAAAATCCAGATTCATCGTATATAATATATATGGTCTTCTTAACTACCAAAGTTCTTTTATTACATACTCAATAAGATTTTCCAACACTAGAGTATCCAAAAAAAAAATTCTTTCATCTGATTTTGGATCAAATTTTCCTAAGGTAGATTTTCTATTATTATGTATTATAAATTATGTAGTTTCTCTAGTCATATGTTTTGAGTAACAACTGTTTAGGTACCAAATGCTCTCACAAGGCCTTGTATGAGAGTGTGCCTGCAACACTATCAAATATTAGACTTGGGAACCCAAACAAGTTTGGGTTCTCCATTTAGCAAAATAAAACTAGATGCATGTATGATATGACTAGGTTTATGCATCTTAGGTTTTCACACTAAATGAGTTTTCCTATCCAAAGTATAAGTGTGTGCTATATGTCCAAACATGCCACAAGATTAACATTTTACTCTAGGAAATGAGTTTCTCAAAATTTTATAGTAAATCTATCTCTTCCAAGGTTTTAAAATTTTTGATCTCAAAATAGGATTTATAAAATCTTCAAGTGTTGGGTGTTTTCTATTTTCCTTGAGAGCTTTCACTTTCAACTTAAGAAATGTGTTTACATATTTAAAGATATTACCATCATAATTCAAATAGTGCTCTCTATTTTCAAATTCATCCTTATAATCTTTGAATTCCTTTTCTAATTTAGTATAGGATGAGTTTAAAATTTCATTTTTCTTATTCAAGTCATCAAATTCATCAAGTAAGCTCATGTGGTTGTTATCTATCAATGCATGATCTTTCTTAAGGATTTCATATTCTCTTTACAGTTATTGCATTTCTAAATTCAGACTAGCATGCATTTTCTTAAGCTTTCTATATAGATAATGAATTCTTTCAGAAACTTCTTACAGTTCAGTATAGGTTAAATCACATACCTCTTCTTGATCTAAATGATCCAGATTATTGACCATTAAGCAAAAATTGGTGACTTTGTCCTCCTTTTTTGTTTCTGATGAATCCGAAGCTGAGTCCACCCAAAAAGATCTCTGAAATCTCTTCTTGCCCTTCTTCACACTTGCTCTCTCCTTTACCTTTTCCTTATTAGGAGTGGCTTTGAGATTGGGGCAATCTGATTTTATATGTCCAAGTTTCCTTCATTCATAGAAAATCATATATTTAGAAACCTTAACATTCTTATTGAACTTACCTCTGTTCCACTGCTAGCATCTCCTCTACTTCTTTTAAGAAAGCTCATAAATTGCTTAGTCATCAAGGTAATGTCATCCTCATCCTCAGATTATGACTAATTAATCTTCCTTTGATTCACTCCTTGCTCGTAAACAATTAGTGAACTGAGAAGATTATCAATAGAGTAAACATTTAAATCTTTACTCTATAATAAAAATTATTTTAGAATCATATACAGTAGGCAAACAATGAAGAATTTTATTAACCATTTCCATGTTTGTTAGTTCCCTACCCAATCTATGTAAAAAAGTGATAATTTGAGTAAATCTTATTTACATGTTACAAATGGATTCATTGGGTTTCATACAAAATAATTCATATTAATGTAACAAGATGTTTAATCTAGATTATTTTACTTCATTAATCCCTTCGTAAGTAATACAAAGTGTATCCCATATGGCCTTTCCACTTTTGCAAGTAGAAACATACATGTAGTCTTCTAACTTAAGTGCATAAAATAAACTGTTTAAATATTTTTCAGTAAGTTATGCTAAGTCATGTTCTTCTACAGTTCAATCTGTAGAGGGTGTTTCAAATCTAATACCATATACTAATCTAGTTGGTTTTATATACCCTTCTTGAACTAAGATCCACATATGATAATCTAGTGACTGTAAAAATGTAGACATGTGTATTTTTCAAAAATTGAAAGGAATATTATCAAATAACGGAGGTATAGTGATCGAGTACCCTTTGGGTGTGTTTCGATTTCCAAAAGTAGCCTTGCTCATTTTTCAAAAAGTAGTTTAAACTTATGGTTTTGAAATAAAGCTCTGATACCACTTATTGAATCTTTATTAGGTTGTTAAACCTAACCTAATATCCCAAGGCTAACTAAGAGGGGGGAGGGGGTGAATAGGTAATTTTAAAAATTACTCTTGTATTTTAAAATTAAAAACCTTTAAAGATTCGTAGCAAGTTAATTGATAATATTTGAAAATAAATTTTCAACTACTGAATAAAAACTTGCAGTAAATAAAATACGAAAATTTAAACGACACAAAAATTTATAGTGATTCGGTCAATCACGACCTACATCCACTTCATGAAGACTCCCTCTTCAGGTATTGGACTATTACCAAAGTGAATCTCCTTTTTCCCCCACAGCAAGGTGGAGAAGTCTTTACAAAACTCTCTTCCACCAATCCCCAATGTAGTAGAGAACCGTCGTCCTTTTACACCCTCTAAGTGTTGGTAGAGAATCATCGACTGTTCACACTCTCTAAGTGTCGGCGGAGAACCGTCATCCTTTCATACCCTTCAAGTGTAATTAGATAACTGTTGGCTGTTCACACTCTCCAAGTGTCGTCAGAGAACTAGATATTCTGCAAAGATCTTCTCACGAGCAATCTAGAAATATAAGAGGAAGAGTGATAACCATAATTTCAAAGAGATCTTTACCTTTGAGTAACTTTGTGAACCCTTCACATTCCACTTGCAAGAAATATCTCTCAAATACTCTCTCACACTCTCTCTTTCAATTTCCCTTGAAAAATCATGAAGACAAGAATTTTTTCATGTTAGTTTTTAGTGGAACTTTTATACAAAAGACACAAAAAATCATCCAAAAAATTTAAGTTTTTAATTTTGATTGAACAAGATCGTACAATATGATTGTATTTCATACATATGAATAGTACAAACACTGTTACGTACTAACCTATTATGAATCAGTATGAAATCATTTCATACTCGATCATTGTCTGGTACGAACCAAGTTTATCCGGGACAAACAGTATGAAAATTTTCAAATTTCATCTATACGAAAATGAACGCCAATATTTCATACTCTGGATGGCATACGTACGATGACTTCATTGTTCGATATGATCAATTATAAAAAAATTTAAAATTTGTTTGTACGAACTATCAAGATGAAATGGGAGCTCACAATTTTATACTCTGGAAGGAATGTACGAATTGGGTTCATACAGTATGATTCATACTTAGAAAAAAAATATTTTTGAGTGAGAACAGACATGAGAAGATTGTACTCGTGAAAGCATGTATAAACTGGGTTCGTACAGTATGATCCAAAATTAGAAAAAATATTTTTGAGTGAGAACAGACCGAGAAGATTGTACCCATGAAAGCATGTAGGAACTGGGTTCGTACAGTATGATCCATACTTTGAAAAAATATTTTTGAGCAAGAATGGACCCAAGAAGTTCATACTATTGAAAGCATGTACGAACTAGGTTAGTATAGTATGATCCATACATAGAAAAAATATTTTTAAGTGAGAATAGACCCGAGAAGATCATACTCGTGAAAGCATGTATGAACTGGGATCGTCCTATATAATCCATACTTAAAAAAAATTCATTTCTGTTTGTTTGACTGCTCGTCAGGGAAAATAACTGACCATATTATCCCATACGAAGTGATACTATACTGTACGACCAATTTAAAAAATATAAAATTTAAACTCTCCCACAATGTGTGTGTGCTCAGTTACTCAATAATAATCACACTCTTTCAGACTCAATAAAATGGAAAATACAGACTTCAATTACAATTAACTCTAAACTGATCTTGATTTGAAGTCTTCAATAATATGGAGTACGATTTTCTTGAAATATTAGTACACAAAAGAACAAAAAAATTCTTCCAAAATATATTTGGAGAAATCATAATTAAAGCAATAATATTTGGAATCATAAAAAATATATAAGTTGCAAGAATATCTAACAAATAAGAACTAAGTAGAAACTATCTCAACAGAATGGATGACTGATGTTGAATATTTTTATAGTTGATCATTTATTGGACATTTGAATGTCTAAGTGATGTCAGAATTTATGATCTTGAGCTCATTGGATTCGTCTCATCGAGTCACTTAATTTGACTACAAGTATGTCACATTTGAAAACCATTTGGTACTCCCAATTATGATTTGGCCCTTCCAAATATGCTTTGAGTCTTTGATTTTGATCCATTTTGGCTTGAATTGAGTAGAATTTGGTGTCATTGGGTTCATATTTTGGAGACATTTAGTTTGACTGTAAGTTTGTTGAAATCAAAGTTTAAATGGTCTTCGATTTAATTTTTGAAGTTTTCAACTTGATTTTTGCATCAAAATTTATGCCCAATAAAGATAATATTTTGATGATATGTCAATATTAATAGTATTTTTTTTTAAAAAAATTACATAATAAGTGCTTATAAATCTAAGAATTATTGTTTGCTATGATTCTATTTTGATCATTGATGCAGGCTGAGTGATTTGTGGTGGTGGAGTGAAAGGATTTTTTTGTCTTAGTGATGCACAAAAATTCAGCACACAAACAGATAATAGAAATGATAAATAAACACTAGAATTTTTACATAATATAAAAAAGAAAAAAAAAAACAATGAGGCATTTTCCAGATGAAAAGATTTAACTATGTTTAAACAAATTGCAAAGGTTGATCCATCCCTTAACTCGAGAACAATAAGAATACAATACATCTAAGAATTGGCCAACTTCAGAGGGGTACTCTTGAATTTTTATTGATCTTATTTGAGCGATAGATATTAGAAATCTAGTGGCAACGATCAGGAGAAGGTTTATTTTAGGTCTGCTGATGGTAGGAGATCTAATGATAATCAGTAGAAAGCCGAATGTTCAGCGATGGTTGGAGTTCCAGTGATAGTCAAGGATAGAGGGGAAGTCAGGTGATGGTTGGTGATCAGGAAGAGATCCAGCAATGAACAATAAATAGATAGAAGTTTAATTTAGGTCGTTGGTTGGGAAGAGATTCAATGGCGAATAATAAATAGATGGAAGTCCAATGATGGTTTGAGGTTAGGAAGAGATCCAATGGTAACCAATAAACATGTGAAACTCTAGTGATGTTTAGTGGTTGGGAAGAGAATTATTCACGGCCAATGAATAGGTCGAAGTTTGATGACGCTCGGTGGTTGGGAAGAGATCCAACGATGGCAGTGCTGACTCGAGAATACCAGAGAGCTCCTTAGTAATCTCTTTATTCCTCCTCCCCTCATTTGAAGAATGATGGTCTATTTACAGTTTTTTTAAAGTGGCATTCTTAGAAAATATGGAGAAGAACTAAAGTAAATTTGGAGTATTCCATTAGATGGCTAATATCAATTTCCTTGATTATAGAATATTATGTTTAATATTTAATACCTTAATGATGTTAAAATTATGCAATCTTGGGCTCGTTGAATTTTCCTCATAAAGCCACTTGATTCAAGTATATTCATATCATATTCATATATTATTTGGCCATCCAAATGATACTATGAAGCTTTCAAGTTTATGTTGGTTTTTTTATTTGGGTTCATTTGGGCCCATATTGGCTAATTTTGGTATTAGTGGTTTGTCTCCTTGAGATGTTCAATTTGGCTATAAGTTTACTGAAATTAGAGTTTAGATGGTCCCAAATTTAGTTTTGGAAGCTTCCAACTCATATTTGCTTAAAGATTCGTGTCTGATAAAGATGATTTTTTGTTGACATATTAATCATATAATTTTAATTTTACGTTTAAGTTATGTAATTTAATATAATTGTGCTTGCATCAATAATACAAATAAATAATAAAAGAATCCAAATTGAAGAAAAAGTATTACAAGAACTAAGGTTTTTTTTCTTATATGTCTCTCACCACTTGTGTAAAGGTTTCCTCCTTGCACTTCTTTGATGATGGTTGACTTTTTCATTTGTGGGAGTTAATTCTCTCATCTTTTGTGTTTTTCATTGCCTCTAATCTAGGCCAAAGGGTTCTCCACCCTACTATCCTATAGCTTCTTCTTCTTTCACTTTTACTATATATAATATATCTTAATTAGTTAGATATATCCTAGTTTCCATTTCATGTTTTTCATATCTCTTCCATTATGCATTTTATCTTGTTGACCTTGAATTTGAAAAACTATTGGGTAAAAGGGTTAACCTGGTCAAATTGACCAGGCTAGGCCCCAAGACCCATCCCATTCAATTCAGTGGTTCAAACCAAATTTGTTGAGCCCAGACCCAGGTCCTGGGTCAACCTAGTTGACCAGGTTAAATGGGTTGACCCAAATTAACCCAAACTCCTTTCATTTGATTTTAAATTAAATTCATAGCTTCTCAAGTTCATATTTAGCCTCTTTGGAATCAGTAGGTTAGATCCAACCCATTGGGCCTTGACCCAGGCCCTGGGTCAACCTGGTTGACTAGGTCAAGCCAGGTTGACCCATTAAGCCCTAAATGAGTCAATTCAATTTCAAACCTATTTCAAACCTTCTTTGGCCCGAACCCTCATCCCTTTGGACTTGCTTGACCATGTTGACTAGGTCACCACTTAACTTGGTCAAACCAAGCCATATTCAGTCAAATTAAGTCTAATTTTGTCAAAATCCACTTATTTAAGACATTTAAATCCTTCCTAATGCTCCCCTTGGTTGGAGCCCGGCCCAAATCAACCTAATTCCCTCGTAATTCACTCTCAATTGAATCCTAGCCGTTAATACAAGGGTTAGGGTTATAAATAGGTTGTTTAGGATTTCGTAAGGGGGCTTTTGCTATTTTTCTTTCGGGGAAGAGTCCTCAAGCCCGAGCCTCTGCTTGTGGGAGCTCCTTGGACTCCCCCTCACCTTTCTCCACCTAAACTCATGGCCAAGAGCTCATCGGCGGTGAAAACTCCCGACAAACCAAGAGCAAATATGTTCCTAAGCTTCTCCCATTCGATCTAGTGTATTTAAGGCCATAATTTCTTCTATAACTAGGAGCATGGATAGTCTATAAGTGCAACAAGCCATTAAGCAAGTCAAATCGTCCATTAAATCAAGGTGAATCTCTAACCCTAGGTAGAAGTACATAGATTTAAGTAGATTCTCGTAAAGCGCTTTTAGACCGTGAAAACCACTCCCCATGAATGCTCTTCACTTATATATCTTGTGTTTAAAATTTAAAGTTATTTGATTGAGTAAATCGATCAAACGAAGAGATTTTTGTTTTGAGGCTACGGACCGGTGTATGCATACGATGCGGGATTTCTAGGCCGTTTATCTTGAGATCAATGGCTTGGATCGCATCACATTGGGGACACATACAATCACGCAGATGAATCCTGGATCCAAGTCTCAATACGGCTTGATCTCCATCATCAGTCCGTAACCGTAGGAGATCCAACGGAGGCAGAGTGTAGCTGATGTGGCTAAGTAATACCACGGTCTGTGGTATTTAATAGCTAATGAAAGCTTGTGGTGCAATGATTGTGCCACCGAGCAATCATTAATCCGCATTCCATGGAGCCACTCCCAAGCCGCCACGTGGCCCAATCATTGGGTTTTTTTTTAAAATCAAATTTAATTATTTTTATTAGATTTATTTAATAATTATTTAAAAATTATTTTTAAATTAAAAATATATAAATAATATATCAAAATTTCAAGAAAATTTGTTTTGTAATTTAAAATAGAATTAGATTAAAATACTAATTTTATTTTATGTTATTCTAATTAACATTATTCCTTATTTAATTAATAATTAATTATAGATAATAATATTTTTTAAAAATTCAAAATTTGTTTTCTTAATAATATTTTATTATTTTCAAAGAAATAACTTTCATTATTTGAGTTTAAATTGTTTTTTTTTTTTGTTTTTTTAAAATTATTTTAATTAATTACTTTAACTAATTACTTAATAATTATTTAATTTAAAAATAAATTATCTTCAAATTAATAAAATTATTAATAATTATTTTTTATTTATTAATTAGTATTTAAATATAAAAAATTCACATTTTTTAATTATTATTTTATTATCTTTTAAAATTATTTTAAACTTATTTTATTATATTATTATCTTTTTTTTAAAAATATTTGTTTTATTAGTGTATAATGTTTTAGTTTTATTTATTTCAAATCTAACACTTTAATACATATTTCTTAACCTAATTCAATAATTATCTTTAAAGGGAAATTATTTAAAATTATTTAAAAATCCCTTTTAATTATCTTAAACTTTAAATATTTGTAACTAATTCATTTTAAATCTGATTTTGAAGCATAATATCTTAAAATATTCAAAATAATGTTTATTTTCATATAAAAATATTTTCAGAGATTAAAAATTATTTTTCTAGCATATTTCTATTTTATTTAATTATTTGGTTTTTTGAATTATATTTAAATAATTTTTATGATAATTATTTTGAAATTATAAGTTACTTTCAAATTATTTTGAATCCTCGCTCAGGTGGCCAGTGGATCTCCCATCTATTTAGGTATTTATTCAAATTGAATTACATTTAATTATATTATTTTTCAAAATTTTTATATTTATGGGTATTTTAAATATTTTAAAATTACCTATTTAATTAAATCCCTAATTTTTGATAATTTACTCATGAAATTTTAAACATGAGTTATGTATATGAATATCATTCATGGGGAGGTAGATTAGTGGATGAATGGGCCCTAATTATTTACTAATCACACCATTAAGCACTCTTAGTCTTATTTTTTATTGTCTTTTACATGTGCAGGATGCACGAGCACTTAGTTTAAATCCTCCTAGCTAGATCTAAGGACATGGAGTTTTTACTATTTTTTATGTATCCCTTGCATGTTTCCCTAGGGTTTAATCGTTGACTTTGATTTAAAATCTATTTAACGTAGTGACACCCTAAGGATAATAATTAAGGACCAATCTAGCAAACTTATAAAAATTCTATGAGCTAGGATAGACCCTCTATTAACACAAATCTATCAAAACTTGAACTTATTAACATCATAAACCTCCCAGAATTTTCTAGAAAATTTTAGGGCCCTTTAAATCCCTTAATTAATAAGCCATAATTTAACCCGTTAATTAGGTCCCGATAAATTAAATAAATTCTAATAAATTCATTTTATCTTAGAAAATTACCCATAATACCTCAAAATATTTATAATTTAGCTCTTCACCTTAGATAATTATGGTCCTTTAATTGGACTTTAATTTGATCCTTAATTTAACTTTAACTAAAAATTATCTTTTTACCCTTATTAAATTAATCAAAATTATTTAAAATTCCAAATTTTCTCCAAACACTTGGGAACATCTTCTTAGGTCATTTCTGACATTTGGGAGTGATTCCAATCAATTTGGAGCTGATTTGGATCAAAACCTCTAAAATGCTCCTTTATTAAATAATTTTGTTAATTCCTTATTTACCCGAAACTTTTAAAATTCATAACTTTGCCTAAAAAACTCTAAATAAATCAAACTCAAAGCCTAACTACTCCCATTAAGGCCTAATATTTAACTAAAATGTTAAAATCCCCATGCCTAGCCTATTTCCTATAGTGACCTTTCGGACCCAGTTAGCCTAGCACATAAGTGGACACTGGACCTTCCAAAATTAGCTAATATAACTTAAACTCCAAAGACTACTACCCTAAGTATTAAGACTGAACTACAAACTAAATTAACTAAAATGGATCCTAATTCCTCCTAATATTTAAACTTTAAATAAAGTTCCTTTTCAGACCTTCAACAAATTTGAACTATAGACAACCTGAACTAAATACCATATATAGGACCTATCCAAAATCACACAAGCCTATTACACACACATATATATTCTAGGGCACCACTTCTAGCTCTAAGATTAGGGCCGGTGTTTACTTTTCTTTTCTTTCTATGTTGTGATGTTTTGTGTGTGGCACGAGTGCTATTTGACTGCTTTAATTTATTATGATGATTTTTATTTTATTATTATACTTTATATGCTTTGATTATGCTATGATTTGTGTGTTAGATTTCTCATTGGCTAGGGCCACTTTTATACTAATCTAATCTTATGAAGGTGGCCACGCTCATGCAGCGCTTAAATAAAAGTGGGCATAATCATAATGCTTTAAAAACTAATACTATTTTCTGCAGATGCTCAAGAGACTTTTTAGCCCCCCTTTAAATTAAAAGAGCATGGCCAAGCATGTTTACTTTCTTTGCACATATATTAATTGCTTGTGATGTGATATATATAAATGGCTTGAGATTTTTATTAGGATGACCATGCAAGAGTCTGGGTCTAGATTATTCTTTTTATAATATAATGTAATTTGTAATTATTATTGAGTTGTGAAAGTCTTTAAAAGTCTAGCATTTCAAACACTCGGAACCCAAAGAGAATAAGAAAGACCTTTATCAAGAATTTTTTAGACATTTGGGTACCCTTCTGGAGGACGAACTAATACGGAGTATGAAGGGGACAATTCGAAGGGAGATGATCCGGAGAAGGAAGATCCACCTGAAGATGAAGACTTGAAGATGAAATGCCCAACTTTTAAAACTTGCATCGTTCATTAGGATTAGAATACATGTTATTGTCAGTGGGGCCTGACTAACATTATGTTTTTGCAAACCCTATGTTATATTTATACGTCACTTACCGTGGACTTTACTTTAATGTGTTTTTTTTTTACTTTTATTAATGTGTTTACTTTATGTGCACAGTAGAACTTGCCTGCTTTTTCTAAATTTCTTACTTGCATATGTATGGCCGAACTTTTACTAAGCTCTTTAGGATAATTTTTTTCTACTCGTAACTAATGTTTTAAAATTTTTAAGAATTAAATAACATAGAAACTTAATGAGCTAAGGAACTACCGAAACTGTCCGGGATCACTTGCATACTATTGCATTCTTCTCTCTTCTTATAATAAGACACCTCCCCACCTACGACTAGAGTCCAGATAATCTGGCCTATGAGAATGAAGTGCTAGACTTGGGGAGGCCCAGTCTTTTATAAAAAAATATTGTATATAAGCCTATTTTTTAAAATCTTATGTATATATGATTTAGAGACTTTTAACTAGCATGCATTATATTAAAAACTCAGTAAATTAAAATTTAATTACATTAGCTCTAGAAGCATTCACCCTACATAAGTCCAGGGCCAATTATAAAACTCTCTAGACGTCGGCCCTACTTCCAAAATACTAAACTACCTACCAATCTTTTATAAAGACCAGATAACATGGATTCTTCATGCCTAGGTGGTTAGATGGTTTCCTTTTCTTGCAGGATATAAGCCTAGATGCATTAGCTAGGAAACAGGTGTTAGTGTTGGCTAGAATACTAAACCCACCTTAGATTTAAGGTTTAGGGCTACTACATTGGGTGTTTTTTATTATGCCTAAATAGTGGGTAAGTTCATTCTCTTTAGGTACTATAAATCTTACTTATCTACATCACATAGATGGTGCCACTTCTATCCTTTCTCTCTACATTCTTTGAGTGTTTGAGTTTCTTTCTCTCCTTACTGCTTTAGTCCCTCCGGATACTGAGATGAACCGTGCATGTTAATTAAGCCCACTTGAGACCTTTCTTTCACTTTGAGTAGGAACTTCCTAGTCCCCCTTTGTGTATTAATCCCCCTTTTGAGAAAAATAATATCAGATCCTTAATCAAGACTATTCTCAAGCCACATACTTGAGATGTAATTAACTACGGGGGCTTGCGCCCGTGGGAAACAAAACTCCACCATCAAATAAACCCCACTTGAGTTAATGTATCGGGTGGGGGAAACCTATTGTTTTGATCAGGTTGTATATATTACTACCCATTGAGGTGCATTGGCGAGAGCCGCTATCCTTAATGATTAGTCATTTATATGATATAATCTGTCCTTCTATTGGACCGCTTGTGAGGAGCATGGAGGCATAAGATCGTCTCTATCCCTTAAGATGGTGCAGTCGTACACCCTCTACACTTTGTAACTTATAGTGTTCTTTCGGAGGTCCACTAATCTCTTATCATTTCCATCACAAAACTCAAGTCATACTTCTTCTTCTCCTTCTCTAAATCATAACTTGTAATAAATTCCTTAGAATTATTAAGGGTTCCTAACATACATGTTGGTAATGATGTAAAGCTTTCTGCTCTCTTATGATCCATGTCACATTGACAAAGTTTGATTTATGATGGCAGAGAATGAAGAAGGTGCCAAAGATTAGAGCTTGGCTTTGGTTGGTTATGTTGTTAATCGATGACCTTTCTATGAAAATTTGAAATTTATTGTTGAGAACTTTGAAATCTCAAAGGTACCTTTGAACTTCTTACTTTTATTATTAGTTTTTTTTTTTTCTAATTTACATGGTGGAAAACATGAATATGATTTGTAATGAGGGGCCTTGGATTCATAATGAGAGGAAGTTTGTGTTGCAAATTAGGAATCAGAATTAATATTATGATTTTTGATGATAACAAAATATTATTGTTCTAATTTTATTATTTCTCCTAGGATATATTGGATATTTCTATGTGTACTAACATTTCAAAAAATATATATACTACTCCAAACTGCTGAAGACTTCAAGACAATGTAGAAAAGAATTTTATATAATAGAGTATATATATATCTCTATTTTTTTTCTTGAGTCTGATCAAGTGTGATTGTAATTAGGTAACCGTGCAAACACACATAGGGGGAGAGAATAATAATTTTTTTAGACTAATTATACTATATGATATCTAAAGATACTATATGATTTGACATATTTTTCTTCCTGAATATAGTTAATTAAATCATGGCTTGAATTTTTTAACTATTCATCATATATGATGTCAATTCGTACAGAAGACTAATAGAGTATGAAATTAGGCTCATGCCAGATTGTACCGAATGAACACACTTATTTTTGAACTATTCATACAGTATAATCTTAATTTATATATACATTTGGTAGAGTATGAAATTAAGTTCATAAAAAATAGTAATGAATGAACACATTTATTTTTTGAACTTCTTGTGCGGTATGATCTTCATTCGTACAGATGACTAACAGTGTTTGAAATTAAGTTTATCTAAGTTTGTACCAAACAAAGCCTTGATTTTTTGAACTGTCTATACCAGACAATCAATGATTATACAGTACGAATGTAGGATAGTTCTCCTAAAAAATTCAATTTTTGGATGATTTTTCACATGTTTTTTATATAAAGGGTCTTAAAATCGTATTAACTAGCCTTTGCTTTGAATTTCTCTTGAGAGGGACTATTGAGATTGTGTTTGGGAGAAATTTCATGAGTGAAGAGTGAGAGATCTAGTGAAGGGGAATTGTGGGAGATTCACAAGGTTGCCTAAAGTGAGGATCTCTTTATCTTCTTAAACTTTCTACCCAACATCTTTGGAGGCTCTTGAGAGAAGATCTTTAAGATTGGATCAAGGTTCTTAGCCTTCACTCGGAGGGTGAAAAGGAACGTGATAGTACGTTACCATCACTTGGAAAGTGTAAAAGACAATAGTTCTCTGCCACACTGGGTTGGTGGAAGAGTGTTTGTAAGGGCTTCTCTGCCTTGTTGTGGGGGGAAAGGAGAGTCACTATTATTTAGTTCAATACCTAGAGAAAAAGTATTCAAGGAGTGGATATAGGTCAAGTTGGATTAAACCACCATAAATTTTAGTGTTCTTCTGTATTCTTTAATTTTTCCCAAATTTTTATTTTTTTATGCATTTAAAATTTTAGGGTTGAAAAATTTTCTCTGATAATCATTTCTATAAATAACTACATGTTTCAGGATTAGTGATTTAATTTTCTAAAAATTTCTAAAAAGGTTTTCAAAAATCTAAAAAATATATTTTTAATAACGAATTCATACCCCTCTTGGTTAGTGTTGGGATAGTCTTATAAGGTCTTACAACCTATATAAACTTTAAAGTGATATCAGAGCCAATTTCAAAAATTAAGGTTTATACTACTTTTTGAAAATTGATCATGGCTAATTTTGGAAACTAAAATTCTACTGAAGGATATTTGATCACTAGACCACTTTTATTCGATAATATTCATTTTTATTTTTAAAAAACTAGCATGTCTACTTTTATGCAATCTCTTGACAATTGTATATATGTAGATATTAGTATAGGATGGATATACTAGAACTACTAGAATTATTGATGGTATTAGAATTGAAACATCATTTACTGAATGGACTTTAAAATAAAGAGAATTAGTATAGTTAAATGTAAAATATTTAAATAGTTTTTTCATGCTTTAAAATCTGAAGATTATTTGCGTGTTTCTACTTGCAAAACTGGAAAAAATATGGGATAAACTTTGCATAACTTATGAATAAACAAATGAGGTAAACTAATCTAGAGTGAACATTTTATTACATGACTATCAACTATTTTGCATGAAACCAAATGAGTCAATTTCTGATAGTACATGAGGTTTACTTAGATTGTTACTTCATTATATGCTTTAGATAGAGGACTTATAAATTTTTAAAAAAAGTTAATAAAATTTTACATTGTTTATCTACTACTTATGATGCAAAGATAACTACCAGAACTGAGTCTAAAGATTTGAATGTATATTCTATTGACAATCTACTTAGATCACTTATTACATACAAGCAAGAATTGAATCAAAGACAGATCGATGCAGGCGGCGAAAGGAAAGAGAGAAATATAGCTTTAAAAGTTGATGATTTAGAGAGTGATCAATTAATACCAAAGGATGAAGAAGGTGTTACACTTATGACTAAATAATTCAAATGTTTTCTTAAGAGAAAGTAATGACAGCGTCAGCATTGGAATAATGGTAAGTTCAATAAGAATCCAAAATTTACTAAAGAAGTCATTTGTTATGATTACAAATAACCTAAAATATAAAGAGTGAACGCCCAAATCTCAAAACTAATCCGAATAAGGAGAAAGTTGAGGAGAAAATTAATATTAGGGATGGTAAGAGATTCCAAAGAACTTTTGGGCTTACTCAAATTCTAACTCTTCAGAAAAATAAGTAGACGAGGAGCTTATAAATTTATACTTAATGGCAGATAAATTTGATCATTTAGATCAAGAGGAGGTATGTAACTATCCTATGATGAATTATTTAATGTTTATGAGAAAATTCATAATACATATAGGAAACTTTAAAAAATACATGTTAATCTTAGTATTGAGTATTTAAACTTATAAAAGAGCATGAAAATTTTAGGAATGATCATGCAGACTTAGATAATAATCACATGGCTTTATTAGATGAATTTGATTAGAATAAGAAGCATAAACTTTTGAAAACATCTTATAGTAAGCTTGAAAATGATTTTAAAGTATTTATGGGTGAATCAGATCAAAGGGAACATGATTTGAAGCTTGAAAATTTGATTTTGGAAAATTCAAACTCATATCTTCAAATAAAATTGAAAGCATTTAAGGAAAATAAATTAGCTCCTACACTTGAATAATTTTACTATCCTAACCAAAAGCATACAAGTTCAAACATAAAAAAATATATTATAACTCATATAAATTAGTAAATCATTTTCTTGGTATAAAATATTTTTCATGTGAAATGTTGGGGCATATTTTTCACACATGTACTATCCATAATAGAACATATTTAGTGTGGAGACCTAAGATGCATCAATCACAACATATCAAATATGCATCAGGATTATCATTATTAAGAGGTGAAGTCAAATTTATTTGGATTCTCAAGTCTAATGTTTTATAATTTTATAGAAATGCTCTCATACAAGTCCTCGTGAGAGTATTTGGTACCTGGACAGCGCATGTTCAAAACATATAACTGAAGATGCAAATCAATTTATAATGTTGGAGTCTAGGACTGGAGGCAAAGTAACACTTGGAGATAACACCATTAGGAGAGTGGTAGGTTCAGGTATGATTGGTAACATGAAGAATTTTTTGATTAAAAATATTTTATTGGTAGAAGGCTTAAAATATAATTTGCTAAGTATTAGTCAAGCTTTGAGATAAAGGTTTTAATATAATTTTTTTGCCTACAAGCTATATTATAAGCAAAAATGGAGTTGATGTGTTGTATGGAGATAAGGTAAAGAATATTTACATGCTTGATTTAAATTGTGTTAAAATTTCTAATGCTTTTCACCAAAAAAAAAAACTATTACTGATGAATCTTGGTTATGCCACAGAAGTCTTTGTCATGGAAGTATAAAAAAACTTAGAAAGATTAATCAAAGGAGTTGGTTAGAGGCATACCCAAATTAGACTTCATTAAGGATCACATGTGTGATGCGTGTCGATTAAGGAAATAAGTCAAGTCCTCCTTTCGTTTATTTAAAAATCTTAGAAAAAGAAAAGCCTTAGAAGTCCTTTACATGAATCTATTTGAACATGTTAACACTATAAGTTTAGGAGAGAAAGTTTTTGGGTATGTAATTATTGATGATTATTTAAGGTTCACTTGGATTAGATTTTTATCACATAAGAGTGAATCATTTGATGAGTTTAGAAGTTTGGCTACTTGAATTTAGAGGAAGCTAGATTGTGAAATTCTTGCAATTCATAGTGACCATGATGAAGAATTTAAAAATAAGAAATTTGAACTTTTTTTTTAAGAGCAAGGGATAGATCACAACTTTTTAGCTCCTAGGACCCCTCAATAGAATGAGGTTGTTGAAAGAAAGAACAAAACTTTGGTAGAAGTCGTTAGAGCCATGTTGGCTGAATATTCACTTCATAAATATTTTTGCGCTGAAGCGATTAATATAGCCTATTATGTTCTGAATAGGATGAATATTAGATCTAAGTTGAATAAGAAACCCTATGAACTTCTTAAGAGAAGGACACCCATCCTCTCACATCTACATGTCTTTGGATGTACAGTGTTCATTCATAAGAATGGTAAAGCTTTTTCAGGAAAATTTGATCCTAAATATGATGAGAGAATTTTTCTAGGATATTCAAGTGTTGACAAATTATATAGAGTTTTTAATAAAAGGATATTGATAGTAGAAGAGACCACTCATATAATTTTTAATGAATCTGATATTTCTGGAGGGTCTAGGTTGGAAGAAGAAGATGTTGAAAAAATTACCCAAGAAATAAAAAAAAAGAAAATCTTGAAGAAAGGGTTGGAACAAAAAATATGTTGCCTAGAGAATAAAAATATTCTAAAAGTTATCCTAAAGAACTAATTTTAAGAGACATAAGTGAAAGTATTAGAACTAGGCATAGACTTAGAAAACAAGTGAATCACTCAGCATTTATTTTAATAATTGAATCCACTAATATAAATCAACTACTTTCTGATGAATTTTGGATTCTAATTATGCAAGAAATGTTGAATCAATTTATTAAAAATGATCTTTAGGAGTTGGTAGAAAGATAAAAAAAATTAAAGTGTTGTTGGAACTATATGGGATTTCACAAATAAGATGAATAATTTAGGTGTAGTGGTTAGAAACAAGATAAGATTGGTGGCCAAAAGGTATAATCAAATAAAAGGAATTGATTTTGAGAAGAATTTTGCATCTGTAGCTAGACTTGAACTAATATGAGTGCTTCTATCCTTTGCCTACTTTAAAGAATTCAAATTATTTTAAATGGATATTAAAAGTGTCTTTCTTAATGGGTTGATTAAAGATAATATTTATATTAAGTAACCTATAGGTTTTGAAATTCACAGTTTCCTAATCATGTGTTTAAGTTAAAGAAGACATTATATGAATTAAAATAGGCACCTAGGTATAGTATGAAAGGCTAAGCATATTCCTACTAGAAAGATCTTTTATTAAAGGGAGTATGGACACCACTCTCTTCATAAAAAGAGTATGAGATGGCATTTTTATTGTTCAAATTTATGTTGATGATATCTTGTTTGGATCATCTAATAAAATTTTGTAATGACTTTTAAAAAATAATGAGTAAGAAATTTAAAATGAGTTTGATAGGAGAGTTGAGTTACTTTCTTGGTTTTAGCATAAAGTAGAAAGAGAATGACATATTTCTTATTCTGTCAAAATATATTAAGGTCATCCTTAAGACGTATGAAATAGATAAAGCTAAACTAATAAGTACTCCCATGAGTTCCTCAATTCAGTTAGATAAGGACTCTAAAGACAAATATGTTGATCTAAACAAATTTAGAAGGATAATTAGATCATTACTTTATTTAACTACTAGTAGACCTGATATCATATTTAGTTTTTTTCTTTGTGTTAGATTTATGCTTATCCAAAAGAATCCCATTTGGCTACTATTAAAAGAATTCTAAGATATCTTTTAGGAACTCAAAACTTATGGATTTGGTATCCTAGACACAACACTTCTTTTAAAATCATTAGATATTTTAATTCAGATTTTACAAGATGTAGAGTTGATAGAAAAAGTACTTATGAAACTTTATAATTTATTGAAAACTCTTTAGTTTCTTGGTCAAGTAGAAAATAGAATTCAACAGCCCTTTCTACTATTGAAGCAAAATATATAACCTTAGGAAGTTATGCGGCACATGTTCTTTAGTTAAAATAATAACTTATAAATTTAGGTTTTTCAATTGGTACTATTCCAATTTTATGTAATAATACAAATGCCATTTGAATTTCAAAGAATCCAATCCAACACTCCAGGATTAAGCATATAGACATAAGGCATCACTTCATTAGGGACTATATCACTAAAGAAAAAATTGAGCTACATCATATAGCTACTAAAAATCAACTTGCAATTTTTTTTTTATAAAATCACTAGTTTTTGAAATTTTCAGTACCTTAAGAATCAGATTGGGTGTTATTGATATTCATGCTTAAAAAATTATAAGTCTACAAATTGACATTATGTATATTTTTCTTGTATTTATGATTGTATTTTGTTTTCTATTTTTGGTTTGTCTTATTTATTACTTATTTATTTTATCTTTGATTTATCCTTTTATTATTTTTTAGTGTTAAATGGGTATTATTTGGTTTATTTTAGAAAAGTATCTTAATTGTCATGTATAATTTTAAAATTTGAATTCCATTTATACTGTATGAACCATTTTCATAATGTAAGAATTCTTCAGATTTTTTATCATATATTTTCTTAGTTGGGTAGACAAAATTTTTATACCTTTTCATTATAATCCTATAGTATGAAAACCTCATCATCTATATAAATCATCAATCGATTGTCTGTACGAACACGTGACCAGGTCAAACTCATTTAGGGTTTAGGGCAATTACTATTCAAAGATTTGTTGCAACTTAGTTTTCATAACTATATTTTCATATCATATGCATTTTTGATGATTCCAAATAATTTTTGTGTTAATTACTATTTCTCCTAACATATATTGAATTTATTGCTTTTGTTGTTTATGTGCACTAATATTTTAGGAAAATCATATTATAGACTGTTGAAGACTTTAAGACTAAATTTTTAAACTTTTATTGAGTATGAGAGAGTGTGATTGTAATTGGGTAACCATGTATACACACACACACATTAGAGGAGTGTAAAAATTTATATTTTTTTAAAGATAATCGTACTGTACGATTTGGGATCATATGGGACGATTTACCCACATTGTTCCTCCACCAAGCAGTTAATCAAACCATGACAAGAAAATTTTTTCTATGTCTTTTTCATACTGTACGAAATTACCTTCATACAGACGACACCAGAGTACAAAATTGATATGTATAAGTTCATCCCGATGAACACTTGATTTTTTTGAGTCGTTCATACTATATGATCTTAGGCTCATACAGACGATGTCCAGAGTATGAAATAGTTATGTATCTCTTCGTCTATATGAACAGGTAATCTTTTTGAACTGTTCATACAGTATGATCCTAAGATCATATAGATGACTTATAGAGTATGAAATGGACTCGTCCATTTTCGTACTAGATGAAACATGGTTTGATTAAAATTGATCGTATTGTATGATATATGGTTCATAGAATATGTTATTCAGAGTACTAAATTATTTGTACTAGATCGTATGAACAAATTTTGAACTGTTCGTATGTATGATCATTGATTGTACTATACGATCATGGATGATCAAAATTAAAATTTTTAGTTTTAGCATGGTTTTTTTTATTCTTTCATATATAAGGTCCTTAAAAATTATATGAAATGAATTTTTCTTCATTTTGTCTTAGAGAGAAAGTCTGAGAGTGATTTGGGAGAGTGTTTTAGAGTTTGTAAGGAGATATTGCAAGTGGAATTTGAGAAGAATTCACAAGGTTGCCCAAAGGTAAGGATCTCTTTGTTAGTTATGTTGAATCTCCTCCTTACTTCTTTAAAGTTACTCAAGAGAAGATCAAAGGATAAGATTTGGCACTCTGTCGATGCTAGGAGGGTGTGAAAGGACAATGGTACTCTGCTGATGCTAGGAGAGTTGAAAGGATTACAATACTTTACCGACACCACGATGGTGTGAAAGGATGATGGTTCTCTACTGACTCTTAAAAAATGTGAAAGGATGACGGTACTCTACGGCACTAGGGATTGGTGGAAGAGAGGTGATTTGTATATGCTTCTATGTCTTATTGTGGGAGCAAAAGGAGAGTCATTTTGGTAATAGTGCAATACCTAAAGAGGGAGTCTTCATGGAGTGGATATAGGTCTAGTTGGATCAAACCACTATAAATTTCTATGTTTTTAATTTTTACCACATTTTTATTTTATGTACTTTACTATTTTGTGGTTAAAAAATCTTTTATGAAAATAATATTCAAACAACTACATATTTTAAAGAATCATAAATTTAATTTTCTAGAAACGATTTTCTAATCTACCAAGAGATTTTTAAAAAAAGCATTTTAGCCCCCTCTTGGTTAGCATTGGGATAATTGCTTTAGGTCTAACAAACTATACATACATTCAAGTGGTATCAAAGTGTACTTTTGAAAATTAAGGTTTAGACAACCTTTTGAAAATGATCATGACTACTTTTAGAAATTATAACACACCAAAAGGGTATTCGATCACTAGACCCCCATTATTTGACAACATCCCTTTTGATTTTTGGAAAATAAAATGTCTACTTTTCTTCAATCGCATGATTATCACATGTGGGTTTTAGTACAGAAAGAATATACAAGGCCACCTAGACTTGTAGATGGCATTAGAATTGAAACACCATTTATTGACTGAACTGTAGAAGAAAAAGAATTAACTTAGTTAAACGCCAAATGATTAAACAATTTTTTCTGTAAACTTAAACATGAAGACTATATGCATGTCTCTACTTGTAAAAGTACAAAAGAAATTTGGGATAGACTTTGTATCACATATGAAGGGACAAACGAAGTGAAATAATCTAGATTGAACATTTTACAACATGATTATGAACTGTTACATATAAAACCAAATGAATTAATCACTAACATGTACACACACACACACACACACACACACACACACGTTTCACTCAAATAATTACCTTATTACATGCTTTAGATAGGGAGCGTACTAATGCTGAGAAAGTAAATAAGATATTTTGTTGTTTGCCAACTACTTATGATACAAAGATTACTATTATAAATGAATCAAAAGATTTAAATGTTTATTTTATTAAAAATCTTTTTGGATCACTATTTGCTTATAAGCATGAAGTGACTCAAAGACAGATTGATGCATGTGAGAAGAAAAAAGAGAAGAACATAGTATTAAAAGTGGATGACTCGGAGAGTGACCAGTCTCAACCCAAGGATGAAGATAACAATGCCTTGATGACAAGTCAATTCAGGAGTTTTCTAAAAAGGAAGTAAAGGAGATGTTAGCAGTGGAATAAATATAAGTTCCATAAGAATGCTAAGGTTTTTAATGATGTTATTTGATATGAATGCAGGAAGCCTGGACACATAAAATATGAATGCCCAAATCTTAAAGCCAATCCTAGTATTGAAAAGGTCAAGGAGAAAATAAATGTGAGAAAGGGAAAGAAGAGATTGTAGAGAGTATTTTGGGCAGACTCAACTTTAGATTCCTTAGAAATGGAAGTAGAGGAATAAGTCACCAATTTGTGTTTGATGGTTGACAAACTTGATCAGTCAGATCAAGAAGAGGTATGTGACTTAACTTATGAAGAACTATTTGATGTTTCTGAGAAAATACATACTATATATAGAAAACTCAAAAAGATGCATGCTAGGTTGAACATAAAATTTCTTGAATTACAAAAGGAGTATAAAATCCTTAGGAATATCACACATTTATTTATAGCAACCACATGAAACTATTGGATGAGTGTGATGATTTGAATAAATAGAATGAACTATTGAAATCATCACAAATTAAACTTGAAAAAGAATTTAAAGCATATATTGCTGAATCAGATCAAAGAAAATATGAGTTAAAATTTAATAATTCTAATTTAAAACAAGAAAACTCATATCTCATAGAAAAAGTGAAAGCTTTTGAGGATAACAGGATTCCCCCAACACTTAGAGATTTTTTAATCCTGAACTAAAGCATAAATTTTTAAAACATAGGAAAAAAATAATTTAATATACGTAGATTGATAAATCCTATTCCTGGTGTGAAATATTTTTCTTATGAAATGTTAGGTCATATATCTCACACTTGCACAATTCATAGTAAATCATATCTAATGTGGAGACCAAAGATGCATAAAATAAAGCATATCAAACTTGCATCTAGATTAATTTTGCTAAGAGGAGAACCCAAGCTTGTTTGGGTTCCCATGACTAACATTTGATTATTTTGTAGAAGCTCTCTCATACAAGATCTCATGAGAGTATTTGATACATGGACAACGGATGTTTGAAGCATATGACTGATGAAACTAAATAATTTATATTGTTCAAAGCCAAGAATGGAGGCAAGGTTACACTTGGAGACAATATCGCTAGAAAAGTGGTAGGCACAAGTATGATTGAAAAACTTTAATAATTTTTGTATTTAAAATATTTTATTGGTAGAAGGTTTAAAGCATAATTTATTGAGTATTAGTCAGTTATGTGATAAGGGTTATAGTGTAAAATTTTTTCTCACTAGCTGCATATTAAGCCAAAATGAAATTGTTGTATTACATGGAAAAATGATAAATAATGTGTACATGCTTTATTTGAATTGTATTAAATCTTCTAATACTTTTTGTCTTAAAATACTTTTTGTTGTATCATGGTTATGGCATAGGAGACTTTGTCTCGCTATCATGAAAAATCTTAAAAACATTACCCAAAAAAAACTTATTAGAGGAATACCAAAACTAGACTTTACTAAGGATCACCTGTGTTATGCATGTCCACTAGGAAAATAGGTGAAGTCCTCCTTTCATTCCATTAAGGATCTTAGAACTAGCAAACCATTGGAAATCATTTACATGGAACTTTTTGGACTGGTTTGCATTGTAAGTCTAGGAGGTAAAGTGTTTGACAATGAGGGTGTGGAAGGAGAAGCTCTAGCATCATGGCGATAATTCAATTATTTTGTAATTTTAAAAATATGAGCCTCAGTGTTCATGTTAAGTGATTGAAAAGGGTTGGAAACATTGAGAGACATGTCTGCGTGTGTGTGTGAGTGAGCATGAGAGACTACATATAGTGAGGAATAAACTATTATGTACCTCTATTGAGTCTTGTGCTGGAGTAAAATAAGGAGAGGAGTTTAAGATGAGTATGTACTTTTGAATAAGGTCATTTATATATTTTAATCTGTCATTTGTATTTTTCTTTGCTAAGTGAAGTGGAAATATATATGATGTTTAATTTTAAATCTATATGTGGCTAAACTCTTTCATATGAATCTACGATTATTTAAGAACCATGTATTATATAGAATGGGTGTTTTACTTTAGTAATTGGTTAAACACTAATCTTAATTCCTCTAAGATTCATTTAATTTATGTATAGGTCATGCATAAACTTAAACCTGGTGTGATCTTGAGCATTAAGGGAGTAGAATAATAATTAGAGGTCTTAAAACAAAAAATTTCCATGCATAAACATATGATAGTTAGGGTTATGGGATCTTAAGGGGATAGTAAAATTGTAGTTGAGAGGAATCCTAGCTATAACTCCAACTTGTTCGATAGGGATGAGAAGTAATATGGTTTGATTTATAGTAATAATAGGAAGAAACCACTCTTATGCAAGCATGTGTTTTTAAATATCATAGGTTCAAATATTTTAAAATTATTGAATTTATCTTTTAAATTTATAGTTTTTACTTTCAAATTCCTAACGTATTATGAATTGATTTTCTAGATAAATAGAGTAGTTTTATTAAGCATTACTTAAGTGAATTTTAAGAAAATTCAATCGTCATGGGAACTATACTCTTCTCATCACTATATTACTTAACATGACTCATATACTTACATAGAAAAAGAGATACACCATAGAATTTAGTAAATTACAATTTAAAGTATAAAGTATTGTGTTTAAAGTGCATGTCAAGTTTTTGCTACTATTGATGGGAAATTGAAATTAATTATCCAAATTTATATTTTATATTATTAAATATAGTCATTATTTTTATTTTACATGCTTTATCTTGTCATCTTGAATTGTTATTTAGTTTATTATTGACTGTTTAGTGTTTTAAAAAATATTTTTGTGTTTCTTACTATTGCAACGATAATAATAAATAGTTAGCATAAATCTTACTTAACATTAAAATAAAAAAATACTAAAAAATTTTAAAAAACTTAAAAAATATTAAAAAGATTTAAAAATGGCTGAATAGATTATAGAAAATGATTAACCTTGTCCGCTTAGGGAATAAGATAATCTTTTGGTTGAAGGCATTAATTAAAGCTTTAATAGGTCTTACACTTAGGCTAATAATTTTGAACTAAAACCTATTCAAACGATACAAAATTCTTAATTTGGGTGAACATTAATAGAATATCCTAATCTATTGTTGGTGAATTTTGAAAACATATTTTGAAAATATTAGTTTTCTTTGGGAATTTTAAAATTAAGATTCAATTATAATTCTAAAGTCGAATCAACCCACTAGAAAAGTTATATCACCCCAGGGGATAAAAATAGAATTTCATAGCGGTGTTCTGGCCTAGAATTATGGGACTCATCTTAAATGTCATGATCGGATTCTAAAGAAAAATCCCATACATCCCCGAGACGACATGATGAAATTTAACTAAACATCCGATTATGATATTTAACGAATATGATTGTTGAATTAACATCCAATAGTTTTATCAAAGAAGGATGTATCTCCCCGAAGGGAGATAACACCATTCAGTGACAATCTTCCTAATGTAATAGCGACAATCATTCTTTTCTTTCTCCCAAAGAAATCTAATGGGGTTTTGGAAAAATTAATTTTAAAAATAAGCCTTAGGGTTTGGAATCTAGAAAGACCTTAGGATCTAAGGTCTGGAGGAATCCTAAGCTCTAGAGTGAATCCCAAAGTCTGGATCTAGGAGAATCCTAGAGTCTAGAATAGATCCTAAGATCTGAAGTCTAGAAAAGTCCTAGGGTCTGGAGTCTGGAAGAATCCTAGGGTCTAGAATAGATCTGGATTGATTCGGAATCTGGAAGGGTCTTAGTGACCTCATACAAAAATGAGGTCAACATCTATATATTTAAAGTTTCCTTGAAATATGTGCAACTTTTATATATTATGGTGTATCAGATGAAGCTGTTAAACTTAGGTTATTTCCTTTTCTCATTAAGAGATACCCTAAGCTCAGTTACTACCTAGAATGATTTAGCTCACAAAATTTTATCTAACTACTTTACCCATTAAAGATTGCTAATCTTAGTATTAATTTAACCTTGTTTACCCAATTAGAAGGAGAGTTCATTTATAATGCTTGGGAAAGATTTAAAATATTACTTAAGAAGTGTCCTCACCATGCTTCACCTAATTGGCTCATTATTTAAACTTTATATAATATTTTGATAAGTTCTCTTAGATTCATTATAAATGAAGCTGTGAGTGGATCATTACCGTCCAAACCATTCAATCATGCTTACACTTTGACAAAAGAAATGACCATAATAATTTTCAATGGTTGTCTGAAAGATTTAACCCTAGGAAGATAGTTAGTGTGTATGAATCAAATGCTCTATCTATTTTAAGTATACAAGTAGTTGTTAAATCTAATTAGTTAGATAATTTTGGAGTTAGTTCACCCTAAAATTCACCTTTACCTCAAGAAGAGATATTTTTGGATCCTCCAATAACCCAAATGCATTAGGAACAGAGTCTATTAATGCCATCAATAATAGAACAAACAATCCTTTCTAAAACACTTATAATCCTACTTGGAGAAATCATTCCAATTTTAATTGGAGTAATAATCAAAATAATAACAATAATTGGAACTATAACATGCTAATGTTGAAACTTGTTCAATATGAATTAGGTTGCTAGACCTAAGCTTATATCCCAGCGGCTAACCAAGAGGGGGGGGGGGGGGAATTGTATCGGGGGGGGGGGTGAATTGGTAATTAAAAAAAAAATCCCTCTTTAATTTTTAAATTGATAAAAACTTTAATGAATTTTTGTAAAATTATTTTTTAACCACAGATAAACAGAAAAAGTAAAGTAAAAAAAGAAAAGCAGCGGAAAATAAAACGACACAAGATTTATAGTGGTTCAGTCAAACACGACCTACATCTACTCTCCGAAGCCACCCTCTGAGTATTGCACTAATACCAATAGTGTCTCTCCTTTTGCCCCCACAGAAAGGCGGAGAAGCTTTCACAAAACACTCTTCCACCACTACCCGGTGTGACAAAGAACCGTCGTCCTTTTACATCCTCCAAGTGTAGGCAGAGTACCTCCCGCTGTTCACACTCTCCAAGTGTAGGCAGAGAACATTCCGTCCTTTCACACTCTCCAAGTGTGGGCAGAGAATCTTCCAGATGTTCACACTCTCCGAGTATAGGTAGAGAACCTTTCATCTTTTCACACTTCACCAAGTATCGGTAGAAAACCAGATCTCCTTGAAAGATCTTCTCAAAAGAAATCTAGAAGGACAAGAGAAAAGAGTGAAGTAATCACAATTCACAAAGTTGAGATCCTTACCTTTGAGTACCAAGTGAATCCTTCACGCTCTAATGGTAAAAACTCTCCTTCAAACACTCTCTCTCACTCTCTCCTTCACACTTCCTTCAGTAAGCACAAAGACCAAAGACCAAAAAGATTACAAGACAGTTTTAAGTGTACCTTATATAGGAAAGACAGGAAAAATCATCCAAAAACTGCTAATTTTCAATTATGTATGCACTCGATCATCCTGTACGATCGTGATTTCATCCTGTACGAATAGTGTAAAAACTATTGCATACGAACCCAATATATTTTGGTACAAATAACTTCATACCCGATCATCGTCCCATACAAACTAAGTTCGTCTGGTACGAACAGTTGTATCAAGGGTTCGTTTGGACAAAACTGCAAGATGATTCAAATTTTCAAGGAACAGAGGACTTCATCCTGGGACGAATATAGGAGTTCGTCTGTATGATTGGTTCAAGTCATGTGTCCAGAGGACATCATCCTGGGATGAATAGGGTGAATATTCTAGATGATCTGTTCAATTCAAGGATCTAGAGGACATCATCCTTGGGCGAATGGGGTGATTCATCTAGACAATTCGTTCAATTCAAGGATCCAAAGGACATCATCCTAGGATGAATGGTATACTTCATCTGGATGATTAGTATAAAGTGAGAAATCAGAGGATATCATCCTGGGATGAATGGTACACTTCGTCTGGATGAACAGTTCAAAGTGAAAATCCAAAGGACAATGTCTAAGGATGAATAAGGAAATTCGTCTGGACGATGAGGACTTCGAAAATTTTTCTCACTTTATGTTGGTTCCATTTCTCTCTAAGGGGTATAACTGACCTGATCGTCCTGTACGAACATGGTTCGTCCCGTACGATCAATGTAAGAAATTTTGATTTTTAAAGATCTTCCCAAGTGTGTGTGTGCTAAGTTACTCAATTATAATCACACTATCTCAAACTCAATAAATTGAAAAATACATACATCAATTTACAAACTATCTTATGCTGAATGTGATTTGAAGTCTTCATTAGTCTAGAGTTGGATTATCCTAAAATGTTAGTCCACACAAGAGCAAAAACAATTCTTTCAAAAAAGTGTTAGGAGAAAATAATAATTAGAACAATAATATTTGGAATCATTAAAACTATACAAGTTGCAAGAAATGTAAAACATGCAAAAGCTAAGTAGCAACTCTCTTAACAATCTCCCCCTTTTTGATGATGGCAAAATAATTATTATTTATATAATTTTCAAATTCAAAGTATCTCCTAAAATCCCCCTGAATTGATAAATATGTGAGAATAAGAAGGCATTTGCACAACATTCTCTCTTTTTTTTTAATACGAACAGAACAGATATGATACAAATAATATTTCTCTCCCTTTTTGACAATAATAAAAAGAGAAGAAGAAAAAGAACTAAAATAGAAATGTAAGAAGTCATGTGATAATCCTTTGATAATTGATCCTTGAAAAAGATTGTGATATATTTGCAAATACAATTGACTATCATTAGAGAAATAGAAGAATTCATATGATTTAAGAAGAGACATACATAGACAAAAAAAAAATCAAAATACATGAATCAATTTAGACATTGAGATAAACAAAATAATTTTAAAGTAGATGAATATAAAATTTGTATATTTCAAATTTCAATACTAAATAAAATTGTACATAAGATCAATTTGAATTAAGAGATTGAAAGATTGAGGAAAGAATTAACTATCACATGTGGCACTTTGCGTATCTTTTTCAATAGTTGTGGCACATTTTTGTGCATCTTTTTACTTATGGGATTGTTTTGTGCATCTTTTTCAAATTATGAACAATTGTGCATTCTTTTTGAGTTTTGTACATTTTTAAAGAGTAATCTTGATCTTTCCAAAATAAATAATAAAAAATTTCAAATTTCTCTAAGTACAACAATATTTATTGATAAGTGAAATACAAAAATAAGAAAATATCATAATTGCAATAATAGTATAAAAATTACATTATTCTAACAAAAGACATGAGAAACATTCTTAACTAGATCAAGTTATAATCACAACTTGAATTTTTTGAAAAATTGGATTTTCTAATGAATTCAATTCTATGTTGCAATTCAAGATATAACATTTTCAAGATAAAAAATTTGAAGAATGTTCATATAAGCTAACACACATTTCTGAAATGAAATAAAAAATAGTAAAACAAGACAAGATAACTTTTATTGATATCATTTGTAGAAGATAATACATTTTGCATGAATGATATCAATACATTGACTATTGAAAAACACATAAAATATGGGATTTTACTAAAACACAACATAAAAACATAAAAATCATCATTGGTCACATCACATCTAATGCAGTAGAGAAAAAACATATAAAACAAATACATTCATCACTCAGACGGCCCTGAATCTGGGGGAGGTGGCTGGTTGTAGAAATTAAAATAACTGCTCATCGTAGTCATATTTGAGTGTATACCATCTATTTGCTCTCGCATCCAACTTATATCCTGATGGTACTGAGCATCCTGCATTTGTAGATGAGTTTCAATTTGATCAAAGCGTTGATCAAAATGAGTCTCAATACGATCAAACCTGTGAACCAAATCTTGAATATTTGGTGCACCAGCAGGTGCAAGTGGAGGTGCTCCCATTTCCTCTTCTGAGTCACTAATAACATGTTGTTCATTTTGTTCATCTTTCTTAAAGATCGCTAGAAAAGATCCATCATTGTAGTAGAGAGGCTCCTTTAGATCTTGATCTGGATGGACTAGATCATATTTCTTCTCCAAAATGTAAGTCACAGATGTCCTAAGGCAATATTTTTCTTTCTTTTATGGTAGACATGGCCAATCTCAGCATAAATGTAGTTAATGATTAGTTGTGCTTCATCTATAGGTTGGCTAGTCATGATCAGATAAGTCACAGTAGAAAGAAGATGTGTGATATTTACTCGATCACCAGCTTTAGGTATGATAGAGGTGCGAAGGATATGCTGGATGATACGGGCATTGAGATGAAGAGTGGCTACCTTAGGTAAATGACCTACTCCTCTACATCCTCTAATTACTTGATTTATTGCTGTCCAGTCAAAGTCAGAGGAAGAGGTCAAAGTATGGGCTCTAATCCCTTGAGTCCTTATGTTTAAAAATATTTCCAAATCCTCTTTTGTTATTTCTACTTTCTTCTTAAAAACATAAGACCTAATCACAGAATGGTCAGAGTTAAAGGACATGTTGGCAAGAAAGTAGTGGAAGGTCTCCTTATTGTAGAAATGGATAAGAGTGAGAATGAGGCCAAACTTGGTGGAAGCAAAAAGGTTTATTACCTTAAAGTTGAGTTGTTCTTGAAGAAGAACTCTCGAGGGAGTGATTTTGGCTGAAGCAAACCTAGGGCAGGACTCCTCATTTGCTTTGGACAGGAAGTTTTCACTTGAGTTTTTAGGAGGACCCTTTGCGAGTACCTTTGCTTACCTAACTCTCTTGCTCGAACTAGCCATGGATGAGATATAAGGGAATAAAAGATTGAAAGGGTTTTTATAAGTGATGAAATTTGAGTTCAAAACCCTTCAATTTAAAGAAAAAATGAGTTTTTGTACATACGAAAATAATTTCATCCAGAACGAATATGGGTTCGTACGTACGAAAAATATTTCATATGGACGAACTAATGAGTCCAAAAATGAAATGACTTTTCGTAAGCACACAAGTTTCGAGGCATCCTTTCGTACAGACTTTTGACCAAACGATCGTACAGACGAACAGGTGTTCGTCCGGGACGATCAAACATTTAAGATAGTTTTTATGGCAGTTTGAACCGTCCCCCGTATTGATTCGCCACGTGTTAGTATGTACGAACCAAAATTTCATACGTACGATTATGAATAATGAAACTAAACTTATCCGTTTAATTGTCTATATTCATACATACGATTGAATATGTATCGTCAGGATGATTGTGATGATCGTATAGACGAACAGTAAAATGAAAATTAAAAAACTATATGCAAACCGTTCAAATCCAATAGTTAATACACTATACAATTCAACCCGTACGAAATGAATTTCGTACAGACGATTATCACTCAATTTTAAAGTAAACATTCAAAAATCTATATATTAGAATTTTTCAAAAACAAACACAAACATAAATAAAAATGATTGAAAAATATAGAAAATCACAAAATCAAAAAGACACACAACACATTATCGAAAAAACACAAATTAATGTTGCAGAATCACTTTAATTAAGCATTCAAATCGATCACACCAAGCCTTATTCTTAATGTACTGAAAGTATCAAAGGCTAGTGGTTTTATAAAAATGTCTGCAAGTTGATTTTCTATTGAAACATGAATGAATTCAATTTCTCCTTTAGATATATGATCCCTTATGAAATAATATCTGATGTCTATATGTTTGGTTCTTGAATGTTGAATAGGATTTTTAAAAATACAAATAGCACTAGTGTTATCATAATAAATGGGAATAATGCCTATAGTTAATCTTAAATCAATCAACTATTATTTCAACCAAAGTACTTGTGCCACACAACTTCCTAATGCAATGTATTCAGCTTCAACAGCAGAGGCTACTGAATTTTGTTTTTTATCGGATCAAGAGACTAAAGAATTTCCAATAAACTGACATGTTCTAGAAGTGCTCTTTCTATCAACCCTACAACCTGCAAAGTCAGAATCTGAATAACCAATTATTTTAAATAAAGAGCTAAACTTAGGATACCAAATTCCTAAGTTCTGAGTTCCTAACATATATCTTAAAATCTTTTTTACTGCTGTTAAATGTGATTCTTTTGGATCTGATTGAAATCTAGCACATAAATAAATACTAAACATGATATCGGGCCGGTTAGCTGTCAAGTAAAGCAAAGATCTAATTATCCCTCTAAATTTTTTTTTATCAATAGAGTTTCCCTTAGGGTCCTTATCCAACTGAACTGAGGAACTCATAGGGTATTTTATTTAATTATCTCTAGGCAACCAATTTTCTATCTCCCTTTGGGTGGTTCTTAGAAAATCTTAAATCTCTAGGCAACCAATTTTCTATCTCTAGATTTTCTTCCAAATTTATTTTCTCAATATTTTGGGAGTTAATTTTTATCTCATCTTCTTCACTATTTAGCTCTTCCAAAATTTCAGATTAATCAAATACAATATGTGTAGTCTCCTCAATTATCAAAGTTCTTTATTGAATACTCTATAAGATTTTCCAACACTTGAGTATCCTATAAAAATACCTTCATCTAATTTGAGATCAAAATTTTCTAAGACAGATTTTTCATTATTATGAATAAAAATCTTACATCCAAAAGTATGCAAATGTGACAAATTAGGTGTTCTTCCCTTTAACAACTCATAGGGTATTTTATTTAATTTTGATCTAACCCTATTCAGAACATAACATGCAGTATTAACCGCCTCAGCCCAAAAATATTTAGGAAGTGAGTATTCTACCAACACGGCTTGGGCAGCATCTATTAATGTTATGTTTTTCCTTTCGACTACCCCATTCTATTGAGGGGTTCTAGGTGCAAAAAAATTGTGATCAATTCCTTTCTCCTTACCAAAATCCTCAAATTTTTCATTCTCAAACTCTCCTCCATGATCACTTTGATTAGTCATAATTTAACATCCTAGCTTCCTTTGAATCCAAGTCAAAAAGTTTCTAAATTTCTCAAATGATTCACTCTTATGATATAGAAATCTAACCCATGTGAATCTTGAGTAATCATCCACAATCACAAATCCGTATACCTTCCCTCATAGACTTACAGTTCCAACTGGTCTAAAAAGATCCATATGTAAAATCTCTAATGGTTTACTAGTTTTAAGATCCTTACTGGACTAAAAAGAGGACTTCACTTCTTTTCCTAATTGACATGCATCACAAAGGTAGTCTTTAGTAAAGTCTAATTTTGGTATACCTCTTACTAGGTTCTTTTGGGTAATCCTCCTAAGATTTTTCAAGCTAGAGTAACAAAATCTCCTATGCCAAAGCCATGAATCATCAGATATAGATTTTAAATAAAAAATAGTATGAGTTTTAATACAATTTAAGTCTAACATATACAAGTTGTTTACCCTTATACCATTCAAAACATCATTAGCATTCAGGCTTAATATGCAGCTAGTAGAAAAAAATTTTACACAGTATCCTTTATCACATAGCTGGCTAATACTTAACAAATTATGCTTTAAGCCTTCTATAAATACCACATTTTTAATAAAAAAATTCTTAAGATCTCCAATCATACCTAACCCAACCACCTTCTTTGTGGTGTTATCTCCAAGTGTAACCTTGCCTCCACTCCTGGCTTCTAGTGATATGAATTGTGTAGTATCTCTAGTCATATGATTTGAGCATCTGTTATCCAGGTACCATATGCTCTAACAAGATCTTGTGTGAGAGCGATCCTGTAAAATTATCAAATGTTAGACTTGGGAACCCAAACAAGTTTGGGTTCTCCTTTTGGCAATTTATAATTAGATTCATGTATGATATGTCTAGGTTTATGCATCTTAGGTCTCCACACCAAATAAGTTTTCTTCTTCAAAGTACAGGTGTGAGCTATATGTCCAAACAATCCACAATTATGACATTTGACTCCTAGAAAGGGGTTTCTTAATCTTCTAAAATTTCTCTGTCTATTTAAGGATTGCATAAATTTAAGATACAAAATAGGATTCCTAAAATCTTTAAGTCTTGGGGTATCCTATTTTCCTCGAGAGTTTTTACCATAATTTACTAAATGAATTAACTTCTTCCAATATACGATTCGTATAATTAATCCTATAGATTTTGCTCTTAGATTAATCCTTAAAATTTTTAAATTCTTTTTCAAGTTATACATATGATGATTTTAAACTTTCATGGTTCTTATTCAAATCATCAAACTCATCAAGCAATTTCATGTGGTTGTCATCAATTAAAGCATGATCTTTTATAAGGATTTCCTATTCTTTTTGTAATTTGTGAAATTCTAAATTCAGACTAGTATGTATTTTCTTTCACTTTATATATGCATCATGTATGTGTTCAAAAACTTCAAAAAGTTCATTATAAGTCAGGTCACATACATCTTCTTGATCTGACTAATCAAAATTATTAGCCATCAAGTATAGATTAGTGACTTCCTCTTCCTTTTTAGTCTCTGACGAGTCTGAAGCTGAGTCCGCCCATAAAGCTCTTTGGAATTTCTTTTTGCCCTTCTTCATAATTGGTTTCTCCTCTACCTTCTCCTTCCTAGGAGTGGCTTTGAGTTTTTGTCAATCTGACTTAATATGTCCAGGTTTCCTGCACTCATAGCAAATAACTTCATTTAAAACCTTGATATTTTTATTAAATTTACCTCAATTCCATTGCTGGTGTCTCTTTTGCTTCCTCTTCAAAAAGCTTCTAAATTGTCTAATCATCAGTGCGATGTCGTCTTCATCCTCAAGTTGTGAGAGTTCACTCTCTAACTCCTCCACTTTCAGTGCTATATTCTTCTCCCTTTGTGGTTCACCTACATCAATCTTTCTTTGACTAACTCCTTGTTCATAAGCAATTAGCGATCCAATAAGATTGTCAATAGAGTAAATGCTTAGATCTTTAGATTATGTAATTGTAGTTATTTTAGCATCATAAGCAATAGGCAAATAATGAAGTATCTTATTAACCATTTCAGCATTCGTTAGTTGCCTACCCAATATATATAAAGAGGTGACTATTTGTATGAATCTTGTGTACATGTCAGAAATGGATTCATTTGATTTCATGTGAAGCAATTCATAATCATGCAACAAGATATTAAGTCTAGATTGTTTAACTTCATTAATCCCCTCATAAGTTATATAAAGTCTATCCCATATGTCCTTTCCACCCTTACAAGTGGAAACCTGCATGTAATCTTCTGATTTAAGAGCACAAAAGAAACTATTCAAGCATTTGACATTTAGTTGTACTAAGTCACGTTCTTCTACTGTCCAGTCTACAAAAGGTGTTTCAACTCTAACTCTATCAACAAGTCTAGTTGGTTTTATATACCCTTCCTGAACTAAGATCCACATACGGTAATCAAGTGACTGTAAAAATGTAGACATGCGTGTTTTCCAAAAATTAAATGGAATATTGTCAAATAATGGAGGTCTAGTAATAGAGTAACCCTCAGGTGTATTTCAATTTCCAAATGTAGCCATATACGTTAATCAAAAAGTAGTCTAAACTTATGATTTTGAAATAAAGCTTTAATACCACTTATTGAAACTTGTTCAATATGAATTAGGTTGTTAGACTTAAGCTTATATCCCAGCGGCTAACCAAGAGGGGGGGGGGAGGGGTGAATTGGTAATTAAAAAAAAATCCCTCTTTAATTTTTAAACTGATAAAAACTTTAATGAATTTTTGTAAAAAGCTTTTTCAACCACAAATCAATAAAAAAAATAAAGTAAAAAAAAAGCAGTGGAAAATAAAAAGTCACAAGATTTATAGTGGTTCGATCAAACACGACATACATCCAGTCCCCGGAGCCACCATTCGAGTATTGCACTAATACCAATAGTGTCTCTCCTTTTCTCCCCATAGAAAGGCGAAAAAGCCTTCAGAAAACTCTCTTTCACCACTACCCGGTGCGGTAGAGAACCGTCGTCCTATTACACCCTCCAAGTGTAGGCAGAGTACCTCCCGCTGTTCACACTCTCTAAGTGTAAGCAGAGAACCTTCCATCCTTTCACGCTCTTGAAGTATAGGCAGAGAACCTTTCCGCTGTTCACACTCTCCAAGTGTAGGCAGAGAACCTTTCATCTTTTCACACTTCACCAAGTGTCGGTAGAGAACCGGATCTCCTTGAAAGATCTTCTCAAAAGAAATCTTGAAGGATAAGAGAAAAGAGTGAAGTAATCACAATTCAAAAAGTTTAGATCTTTACCTTTGAGTACCAAGTGAATCCTTCACACTCCAATGGTAAAAACTCTCCTTCAAACACTCTCTCTCACTCTCTCCTTCACACTTCTTTCAGTAAGAACGAAGACCAAAAACCAAAAAGATTACAAGATAGTTTTAAGTGGACCTTATATAGGAAAGATACGAAAAACCATCCAAAAACTACTAATTTTTAATTTTATACGCACTTGATTGTCCCGTATGATCGCAATTTCATTATGTACGAATACTATAAAAACTATTGCGTAAGAACCTAATGTATATTGGTACGAATAACTTCGTACCCAACCATCATCCCGTACAAACTAAGTTCATCTGGTATGAACAGTTATATCAAGGGTTCGTTTTGACGAAATTGTATGACGATCCAAAATTTTAAGGATTAGAGGACTTCATCCTGCGACAAATATAGGAGTTTGGCTGTACGATTGGTTCAAGTCATGTGTCCAGAGGACATCATCCTGGGATGAATAGGGTGAATCATCTAGACGATCTGTTCAATTCAAGGATCTAGAGGACATCATCCTGGGACAATTAGGGTGAATCGTCTGGATGATACGTTTAATTTGAGGATCTAGAGGACATCATCCTGGGACGAATGGTACACTTCGTCTGGATGAACAGTTCAAAGTGAAAATCCAGAGGACTTCATCCAGGGATGAATAGGGAAATTTGTCTGGATGATCAGGACTTAGAAAATTTTTCTCACTTCCTGTTCGTTCCATTGCTCTTCGAGGGGTATAACTGACCTGATCGTCCCGTACGAACATGGTTTGTCTCGTACGATCAGTGTGAGAAATTTTGATTTTTAAAGATCTCCCCAAGTGTGTGTGTGTGCGCTAAGTTACTCAATTACAGTCGCACTCTCTCAAACTCAATAAATTGAAAAATACAGACTTCAATTTACAAACTACCTTATGATGAGTTTGATTTGAAGTCTTCATTAGTCTGGAGTTCGATTATCCTGAAATGTTAGTCCACACAAGAGAAAAAACTATTCTTCCAAAAAAGTGTTAGGAGAAAATAATAATTAGAATAATAATATTTGGAATCATCAAAACTATACAAGTTGCAAGAAATGTAAAATATGCAAAAGCTAAGTAGCAACTCTCTTAACAGCTAAATCAAGTAAGAAATTGGAACAACACTCCTTAAAATTTTGCAAATTCAAGGCATAATTATCCCACTAGATTTAACTCAAATGATCAACCCAAGGATAAAAACCCTTCATTTGAAGGATTTGTTTTGTAGATGGGTATGTAGTTGTAAAGTGAGGCTATTAACGTAAGAAATATTGAAAATTAATTAAGGCAGTTAGTTGGATCTTTAAACAGTAGACCCTAAGGAACCTTTCTTAGCAATATTGAAATAAATCCAAAAGAAAAAAGGAAAGGAATAATGCAAAGCTATTTAGATGAGTAAAAAATAATTAGAAAAAGGAGTTAGGAAGGAGGAGAAACCAAGAGAAGAAATTATTAAAGAAATCTCATTAGAAACCACTAAGTCTAAGGAACCATCTCAACCTATTATGAATATAAAGAAACCTATTAGGTAGGTAGTTAAGAGACTTCCACCACCTTTTTCTTAGAAATTGTTAAAATAAAATTTGGATAGACAGTTCTATTTATTATTTTGGAATATTTAAAAAGCTCATAATTAATATACACTTTGTTGAAGCTTTAGGAAAATTCCTATAAATGCAAAATCTATGAAAAATATTTTAAGTAAAAAGGGAAAATTATGAGATTTTAAATCTGTAGCACTTACTAAAGAGTGTAGTGCCATTATTTAAAAAAAAAAAACTAGCAAAAGTTTAAGGACCCTATTAGTTTCACCATCCCGATAGTTATAGGATATCAATTATATGGGATAACACTTTATGATTTAGGTGCTAGTATCAATATTATGCACTTTTCTATCTTTAAAATATTAGACATATGAGATATTTAGCCTACCATTATTACCCTACAGTTAGATGAACATTCATTCTCCTATCCTAAGGGGGTAATATAGGATGTTTTAGTGAAGGTTAATAACTTCATTTTTCTTATAAATTTTATTATTCTAAACATAGAAGAAGATACATATCAGGTAGACCTTTCTCAGCTACTGGTAGGGCTATGTTTGATGTTCATAAAGGAGTGATAATCATAAGTTAAGGATCAAGAAGTTATCTTTAATATCTAAGAATTAATGAAGTTTCCAAAGGATCAATGCGAGGATTGTTATAAAGTGGATTATATTGATTCTTGTGTAAGGAAGTTTTGGAGGAACTATTAGGTGATAGTTAGTTGGATATATTATTAAGCGAGGTTGATTTGTGTAAGATTGAGGGAGGTTTTTCTCATTTCATTATTGAAGCTCCTAGAATGTATAGGGAAAGATTTAAGGTCCTAAATACATTATACATAGGGAAACTTTTAAAACCCACTATGGTTGAGGCTCCTAAGTTAGAATTGAAAGCATTGCTGGCTCCCTTAAAATATGTCGTTTTAGGAATGGAGTCAAATTTACCTATTATAAACTCTGTTGTGCTTTAAAAGACTAGGAAAGTAAGCTAATTAAAGCCCTTAGTTTGTATAAGAAAGCATTTGGATGGTATATTGCTGACATTTGGGGGATTCATCCATCCATTTATTTGCATATAATTCTATTGGAATAAGCTAATTAACCTAAAGTTGACCTACATAAGAGGTTGAATTTGGCTATGAAAGAATTGGTTAAGAAATAAATTTTAAAATGGCTAGATTATTGTATTATTTATCCTATTTTTGATAGTGATTGGTTCAGATGAATTCATTGTGTCCCTAAAATAGGAGGGTTGCCTAAAATTGCAAACAAAAAGAATAAACTTATTCCTACTAGGATTATAATTGGATGGAGGATCTATATTGATCAACATAAGCTTAATAAAGCCATTAGGAAGGATAATTTTCCATTGTTCTTTATTTATAAAATGTTAGTTAGATTAGTTGGGCATCCTTTCAATTATAACTTAATAAGTTATTCTTGATACCATCATATTCCATTTTCCCTAGATGATTGGGATAAAAAAATATTTACAAGTCCTTATAAAACCTTTGCATTTAGATATATTCTCTTTGGTCTGTTTAATCCCCTTGCAATATTTCAAAGATGTATGATATCAATGTTTTCAAATTTAATTGAGGAAGGCATTGAGAATATCTTGGATATTTTTTTTTTCTTTGGAATAACATTTGATATCTACTTAGATTATTTATATATAGTCTTGAAAGCATATGAGGATACCAACCTTATGTTGAATTGGGAGAAAAGCACATTTATGGTAAAGGAAGTCATTATCCACAAACACAATTTCTAAGAGAGGTATGGAGATCAACAAGATAAAGATCCAAGTGATTGAGAATTTACCACCTCCTATTTCTATTAAGGAAGTCCAGAGATTTTTAGGCCATGCCAAATTTTACAAGTGTTTCATTAAAGATTTTTCAAAAATATCTAAACTACTAGGTCCTTTGCTTAAAAAAGATATACCTTTTTATTTTATCTCTGATTACTTGGCTGCATTTGATAAACTAAAGAACTGCATAGTAATCATTCATATCATCATTTCACCTTAATGGTCTCTTAATTTTTAATTGATTTGTAATGCTAGTGGTTTTGCCATTGGAGCAATTTTAGGGCAAAGGTTTGAAAGAAATTTCATGTTGTTTACTATAATAGCATAACTCTAAATGACGTTCAATTAATTACACATCCACTTAGAAAGAGTTACAAGTGATGATCAACAACCTTTATAGATTCTTTCTAAGAATCTACATCAAATTTTTGTAGCAATAAAATCCACGTAATTAATTTGGGTTTAGCATATTTCTAAGTTAATAGGTATTTGATAGCAGAGTGATTAATAAAATTAGTTACTTTGATGCCGATTAAATAAGATCTAAACTAATCTTAAAGGAAAAGGCTATTTTGTCTAGATTAGAGAGGGAAGACTGATCACAATGATAATGATATTAATATTTATTTTCTGATGAAAAATTACTTACACTATGTTCTTGAATGTTCCTTGTCATGCTGATATTATTAATTTCATTGTGAGTGGGGAAATTCCTAGTAAAATATCTTACACATAAAGGAGAAAAATTCCTGCATGATGCTAAATTTTATTTCTATAATTAGCCTTATTTGTTTTAGAAATGTAAATATCAAATCATTAAGTGTTGTATCCCTTACGATGTGATAGTATCTATAATTAGTCAGTGTCTTTTTTCTTTTTTTTTTGAGAATTGCAGAATGCATTAAAAAAGCAAAAGAAAACTACCGGAAACAAGGTACAAAAACTAGAGGAAATGCTCACATTCCTTGAGTCCCCCCTCATAGGGATCTCTCCCTCTCTCAGACTTCACCCGTTCCTTCACTCCTTTTCAAGCTTTCCTCTTCAAGTTCCCCCAAGAGAATGAAGCTAACTATTAGCTCTCCAAAGATCTACTTAACAAAGTGTCATGTCATAGCAAAATAGAAGACTTAAAATGAAGCTCATTAATGCAAGATGCCGACATTATACCATTCCAGGACGATAACTAATATTGTCCTGTACGATCAGGTGCAATTTAAGGCCCAATTCAGTCAGGACGATTTAGGACGGATAAGAAGAAGTTTGTTCATATCATCCAGGACGATAATTATCAATTTCCGGAACAATAGTATAAATCGTGGAATATCGTAACCTGAACGTCGCCCTGAAAATAGCTAAGTCGGTGTCCAATCATACCAGCACATCGGCTAGGACGATTTGGCCTATCCGTCCAGGCGATTTGATCATTGAAATCAGTCATAATTTGCTTTCCTTAAAATTCTAGAGAAAAAATTAAAAAAATTGACCTAGATCGTCTTGGGACGATATTATTTATAAGTCCTGGACGATCCACCTTGGGATGATGTCCAAAATAGGTTATTTCTAACTAGAATTTGGCTGGAGATTCTATCTGAAATTGAGCTATCGTCCTTGCCGGTAACAAATCGTCCCAGGACGAAGCGTTTTTGCAAAATTATGGTTATTTTTAATGAGGATGCCATAATTAAGGGTTTTTGCTTTTGAACTGATTCGTTCAAGAATGATATAAAATCATCCCCGGACGAATGTTACGCAAAAATAGTAACTTGGGAACAGTAAAAAATCTTACAAAGTTACAAAACATCAGGAAGCCACACCAAATTAATAGATACTCAAGAAAGGAAAAAAGACAAACTAACTCAAGACCTAATCTTACCCCCAATCTTGTGCTGATTCCAAATTGCAGTACGATCGTATATGACTGAATGTTAGTACATAAGGTAGTCATAAGAAATTAGAAAATTTGTTATCATCAAAATCATTCAACCATTTAGTCCGCAATAATCCCCCCCTTTTTAATGATGGCAAATAACTCAATTTGAATTTTTTAAAAAAATGGTAATTCTCCTAATCTCCCCCTCACTAGAATAACCCTTAAAAATAATAAGGGGGGAGCATAAAAATATTTTTGTTATTTTAATTTTTTTAAAAAAAGAAAAAAAAATAAGATAACAAATTCAAGATAACATTTCCCATCTTTGACATTATCTAAAAAGAGAGGACGCAAACAAAAAACAAAACGAACAAAAGATAAAACGTTCCCTGATCTAGTGAAAAAACAAATATTCTTAAAATGAAAATTTATCTCTTGGTTTTAATCAAAAACTTAGTAGAATTGTATTGACAATGCATAGCCCAAAAAGGTTTAGAAATTCAGTATATTTGATAATCCCAAACTCAAGTTCTTTTAAAAGGCTCAAAAAAATTTTTAATTAAAATTATCTAGATTCAAAGAATAAATTAGTGAAAGAAAACAATTATTTTTAAAACTCCTTCCATAAAATATATCTAATAGAAGATTTAATGCACGAAATTGTTGAATCATGAATTCAAGATTTTAAAACTCAAGTACGAAAGTAATCAAAGGATTTTCTTAAGCTTTTAAGAAGTTGACAAGAATGGTAAGCATTAAACTTTGTAGGGGCTGATTTTATTGCCTTTGACACATTGGTTTGGCAGCATTGCGCATCTTTTGATTTTGATACAACTTGTGGTATATTTTTTAAATTTGGCGGTCAATGCGCATTTTTATTTTTGGCTAATCATTGGCCCAATTTTTAATTATTATAATTTAATATGATTACCCTTTCTGAAGCCTTAAAAATATAAAAGTAAACCCATCCTTATTGATAAAGTGAATTCTTGATATAAAAAAATTATGAAGTTTAGATTCAACAACTTGGCAAAAAATCCCTATATGATAAATTAAATGTAGGGAGATAAAAAATTTATGTTTCAAAAGACAAATTTAAAAATGGAAAAGATTTTAAATCAAAGTAGAATAAACTCTTTTAGGGAAATAGAGATTGAGAGTCCCAACAACACTGAGTTTCATTCCTTTGACTGTTTTTAGAGAAATCCAAACACCAACTTACCAAAAGATTTCAAGAAAAAATAGGAGGTAGATTTTTATTTTTAGAAAGTGAATGTGCGTGTTGATCATAGAAAAAACTTTTCACGAAAAAAAATTTCAAAGAATAAATAAAACAGAAACACAAAATAAAAAATAAAAAACATAAAAACAAAAACCAACACACAAAAACACGAAAAGGCTTTAACCATTATCTCTCTCCTTGGTCCGATGCTTCAGAAACCAGATCTGCCCATGAGATTTTTTGCCTTTCATTTATTTTCCCAAATTTAAATTTTGCTTCGCCTTTGGACCTTTTCTTTCTTAGGAAGAATTCTTAAATTAGGGCAATTGATTTTTCATATGTCCAGTTTCCTGCATCGAAAGAAATTAACGTCAAATAAGAAATAGGAACATCTTACAACTTTTACCCCTTATATTCCAACTTTTTACTTATGCTTTGGTGAGCTTTGTTGCATTTGCTGTCAAGTTATTGCATTCGTCACCAACTATAAGCTACTCTTTCTGTATCTTCAGTTTTTAGATACAATCATTTGTCACCTTGCAATCCAAAAAGTCTTTTGACCCAACCTTGGCTCGTAGGCAATGAGTGAGCCAATTAAAATTATCACATAGAATAATCATTCAAATTTTTGATTCACAAATAACAACTACTTGGCATTAAACTTATCCAACAGAAAATGAAGAATGTTTTGTTAACTTTTTTTCGAAAATTTGAAAATTCTTTTTCCTAAAGCATGCAAAGAGTTTATTTAATTTTGAATGAATCTTGGTTAATACATGTTCTAAAATCATTTTCATAAGGTTTCATAGAAAAATAATTCAAAATTATTGCAGTAACAAATTCAACTTGATTGCATGATTTCATTCGTGCCTTCGTATATGGTATGTAGTTTATTCTCAAACTTCCTTACCAGTAGTGCAAGTGGATATTAACATTGAAATCTTCGAATTTAAATCAGAAGAATGCAATTTTAAAGATTTTGCATCAGTTGAGCATTCAGTTGTTCTTCTTATTCCATTGATTAAAAGGAATTTAAGTTTTAACTCCATTAACAAATAACATGAATTGATGAATAACCAGTTAAATCATATGCCACAGTGCGAAAATAAATCGATACAAGAAAATAGACATGCGAGTTTTCTCAAAAATTAAATGACATATTTTCAAGTAAAAGGAGTCTGGTGAATTGAAATAACCTTCAGCAACATTATGGATTTTGAAAAATTATCCATGGATCAAATTCAAGCTTTTAAAAACTTATTTTTTTTGAAATGGCTCTGAATAACCACTTGAAAGTGCTCAGATGACACTTGAAAAGTTCGTTAGGGATGTTTAGCCCTATAAGAAATGGCCCAAGTCTAAATAAAGAGAGTGGTGAATTGGTTTAAGCCAAAGCACAAACTAAAAATACCACAAATAAAATAAATGCAGAAATTAAATGCGGAACGCAAATAATAAGAAAACACTGACATTTATAGTGGTTCGGTCAAATATTTACCTACGTCCACCTCTTGGAGGCACCCTCCAAGTATTGCACTAAAACAGTGTCTCTCCCTTTAGCCCCACAGCTAGGCGGAGAAAGCCCTTTACAAAAATCACTTGCCACCTTCCTCGGTGCAGTGGAGTCGCCTGTGTCCTTGACACCAAAGAGATCTTCATTCTTTGGTGGACTTCCCTCGAGATAAGCTTGAATCCGACGGTATTAAGATGCAAGCCTGCCGGAGAACCCGTATGGAATCCCCTCCACAACTCCCTTGAGTCCCCCGTAAAAGGATCTTCTCCCTCTCTCAGACTTCACCCATTCCTCACTCCCTTTTCAAGCTTTCCTCTTCAAATTTCCCCCCACAAGAACGAAAGCTACTATGACTGCCAGACACTTACAAAAGTGTCATGCCATAGGTTAAATAGGAGATATCAAAAATGAGCCTCATTAATGGAAGATGCCGGGACCATTATCGTCCAGGATGATACTTTTATTATCCTTGTACAATCAATGCAATTTAATAAGCCCAACTCAGTTCGGGACGATTTGAGACGATCAGAAGAAGTTTGTTCATTATCGTCCAGGACGTTTGGCGATCAGTACCAAAATTTATGGAATATCGTCCTGAATATCGCCCTGAAAATAGCGCTATCCAAGTGTCCAATCATTCCTAGCACATCGGCCAGGACGTTTTGGCGATCATCCAGGCCAATTTGATCGTAAAAATCAAGTCATAATTGCTTTCCCTTAAATTTCTTAGAGAAAAATAGAAAATTTGCCTGACTCGTTCTGGACGATATTTTATAGTCCCTGGGACAATCCACCTGGACGATGTCCAAAAATTAGGGTATTTCTAACTAGATTTGGCGCATGATTCTTCTGAATTGAGCTATCATCCTGGCCGATACAAAATTGTCCAGGACGATGCGATTTTGCATAATGACGACGCTTTAATGAGGATGCCATAATTAGGGTTTCTGCTTTTGAACTAATCAGTCCTGGACTGATATAAAATCGTCCTGGACGATGTTACCAAAAATAGTAAACTCTAGGGAACAATAAAAATCTTCTAAGATCAAAAACATCAGAGCAACACCCATAATACAAATAGACTCAAGAAAGGAAAAAAGTACAAAACTAACTAAGACCTAATCTACCCAATCTTGAGCTGATTCCAAATTGCAGTCTGACGTGTGAACTTGAAAAATATTAGTACATAAGGCAGTCGTAGGAAATAAGAATATTTGCTATCATCAAAATCATCAACCATTGACCCCAAACACTTCTTTTTCTGACCGACTTCAATAAGGTGATTTTCAAATGTTCATAGAAATTGTAACAAGGTAGCAGATCCTTTTGTGCTACTTGGCTATTAGATTGTGATGATTTTTGGTTTGAGGATTTTTCTTTTGAGAGCATTCCTTCTTCCTTATCGAGTTTAGTGAAGAAGGAATGTGAGCC
>NW_021319581.1:258527-298868 GCF_001605985.2 Dendrobium catenatum
GAATTAATTTTGAAATATTTTGGTGGGAATGAATATTTTTATAAAATTTAGGTCTGGCATCATGGCGCTCAACTTTGCAGCACTGTAGTGTTCTCCACTAGAGTGTGGAGTCGTAGTGTTGTCCCTAAAGCCACAAAATAGAATTAATTTTGAAAAAAGACAGATACCTCAATGTTGAAACATCGACAATCCAGTGACCCCAAGGGAAAATTTTAAATTTTTAAATCATGCACATAGACCCTCAAGACTTGCTTTAAAATAAATTCAAACACTCACATGCATATAAAATACTCACACACGAATGTAGAATACATGAATGCAAAAATTTTAGTGGGTTAACCTTACCAATCCATGTTATATTAGGTACAACTGTGCACGGATTTAATAGGTGTTACATTCCTACATATCTCATGAAAATGTCATCCTCGGTATTTCAAATGTTAGATCAGTGGAATAGATGAGAAAATAACTGTCTCATCTCATATTCCTTCTCCTATGTAGTTTCTCTTTCTATTTTGTGCTTCTACTTCATGGTAACCATTGGGATCTTTTTATTTCTTATTCTTCTAACATCGTGCACCAGAATCTTTTCTGTTCCCTCTTTGTAGCTCAGATTCAGATATACCTCACTTCCTCTACAAATACTTAATTTCTAGAATTAGATACCTATTTTCTCACATGGAATACACTATGAATTTTAGATATATGCTCTAGCAATTTTAACTTATAAGCATATTTTGTTATCCTTTCCGTGATCTCAAGTGATCCAAGATACCTTGGTCTCAATTTTCCTTCCTTTTTAAACTACTTACACCTTTTACTAATTTGATCTTTACATATACAAAATCTTCAAGTTTAAATTCTACAACTCAATTAATGGCATCATATTATAATTTCTATTTATCTTGCATAACTTTTAATGTATCTCTGATCAGATGAATCTTTTTAGCAGCATTGTCAACTAAGTCTAGCCTAATCATATTCTTATCTCCCACTTCTATCCAAGATAATGGAATTCTTCATTTTCTACCATACAAAGCTTTGTAAGGGGTCATACCTAGGCTTGACATAAAAATGGTATTGTAGGTAAATTCAATCAGAGGTATGTGTTCCTCCTAGATATCGTTAAAGTCTAGAATGAATAACCTTAGAAGGTCATCCAATACCTGAATAGTCATCTCTAACTATTCGTTAGCCAAAGGATAAAAAGTTGTATTAAAATAAAATTTAATGCCCATACCTTGCTAAATATCTCTCCACTTCCTAAAGTAAATATATCATCTCTGTCAAATAACAACAGTGAATAACTTTACAAATAAGAAAATCAATCATGTACATAAAGCCATCAAAATTTTGACACTACTAGTTGGGAGCTTACTTATAGTTGAAAAAGCTTTTATTGAGTTTGTTTATTTTTAAGTCTTTGGCTTTGGAAAGACACAAAGCAATTGAAAATTGTGATTTCTTTAGAAAACTTGAAATTAACATTTGAATTTTAATTATGACATTCCATTAAAGATAATATACCGCCTCAGATAATGGTGATAAAATTTCAATAATGGATTCAGATTTAGAATTATAAATTTCATCCTGAATATCATAATTAAATTCAAGAAGGAATTATATATAACCCTAAAGGGTCAAAATGATATTCGATCGACTATTTAGCTGCAATAATATAAATGTATTATCATTAATTTCATATTCAAAGGCATCTTTATAAATGATATATCTTTTTAGGGAAAAAAATATCACTTATTATCCATGGATTGAATATGATGATAATCATCATCTTTGATTTTGTTTTTCTCAAAGAGAAATAATTATTTTTTTTAAAATTGATCTAAGGTCTTAAATAGCCTATGAAGTTAAGCCCTCATTATTAATTACATTGTAGAAAGCTTGAGTTTCCTACAAATACTCTCGATTAAAATAATGGTATAAATTTTATTTTGAATTTTCAAGGAGTGATATTAAAGGAGCCAGGTTTGAATTCAAAAGGGATATGATCAAAATTTGAACATTTATTTTGGAGGCCAATGGAGGAGTAGGAGGCATTTATGGGATCCCCTTTATAAGTAAGAATTGAATTAGAGGAAAAATTACATGTGAAGAGTTAGAAAGAAAATTACCAAGTCAAAAAAATTGTTGAACTAAAAGCCTTTGGTCAAGTAGAACCTGAGGCTATTGAGGCTCCATATTCCCGCCTCTTCTCCCCTTTAAAGGGAGTCATTTACACCCCCTCACTATTACCGCAGGGGAGGAGAGAGTCAGCATGATAGCCTGCTCTCCACCATGCCCGGTGGATTACACTGTTAAGAAAACCCCTAAGGATAAGTAAATCCAAAGGAGTAGGATGTTAAGAAACATAATCCACACCTATGCTGCTCAAGTAGGTCAAACTAAGGAACAATACATGAAACACATAAAAGGGGTAATTTCACATAAATTTGAGAAGGAGATCTTTAAAGAAGAGAAAACTAAAGCAAGAGTTTTAACACATCAGCCTGTGAGAAAGAATAAAAAATATAAAATGTAGGCATCTACATTTATATTAGTGGACAACTACCATTGGGTGCCTTGCCTCCCATCTAACAAGACGAATGAGATTATTCTCATGGAATCTAGAAAGGGCCACTATCACAGCGGCAAACTGTCAGTCTATCCTTTAAAGCCTTTAAAACGGGTCTCAATTATAGCAGGCCAAAGATAAAGAAAAGAAAAATAAGTTGATAGAAGTCAAGGGCAAGAGGCCCAAGTCCCTGAAAAAAAATACTATGTTCCTAAGAAGCCTATAAAGAATGAAAATACTCAACCACTTATAGATATCCCTGGTCTTCCTATTCAGGGATGTGATGGCTCCACCCCACCAAATGCAGGAGGTTCTACTCAAGCTCCTCCATCACCTTTTAAGGAGTATGCCCCTCAACCTATTATGGATGCCACCCATATGACTACCAACCTCGGGATAGTCAAAGGGGAAGGAATAGTTATTAGTACATATTATGAGATGATTAATCAAGTAGTGAAAGAGTCTCTTGATTATGTAGGGTCTCAGTGTCTGAAGGAGAACTGTTCGCCCTCACCTCCTAAAGCTTCTCGAGAGAAAAACCATTTGTTGGGACTTTCTCCATGGTGAGAATTCGATCCTGAGCTCCCTAGATATGTAGTCCATTCAAGTGTGAAGGAAACCTTCACCCCAACAGATTTTAACCGTTGGATTGAAGGTTTCCACCTTTATGATACTTCTCATGAAATTTCATCAGAGTTCGCCGGCAGGATCTCTCGCATCACTCCAGAATAACTTCATAGCTTCAGGTTCGCGCGGGAGGTTGAAGATATAATCTTAACCGTTGATTTCAATCAACGGTTTGGATTAAATCCCACAGTTTCAGAGGCCTTCTGATCCTGAATGTCTGATCTTCCATCTAACGGCCATGGTTAATCTGACTGTTATCCAGTTAGTTGTTAATGATTGCCCCGCCACTCGGAGAGTGTCGTTTGTAAAGTGCCGGCTAACTGGGTAATTAAGGGATTAATTTCACATAAATTCATAGGAAACTTAGAAAATCAAGATCTCTCAACTGCTTGGCTAATTTAGGTGTTCTTAGGCTCAATGGAATGATCTCAGAGAGATCTATAAAAGTCTTATAGTCCCATGCTTTAATTGCATCTGTGTAGAGTTTAATTTTAGTTTGAATGTTATATCTATTATTTCATTTGCTTATTAATTTCAAGTAACCAGGACTTAGGACTTTGGGAGAGTGAATTTGGATATGTCCTTGGCATGTCCAAATTTTCCCTCCCCTGTTTGAGGTGTTTAAGGATACTTTCATGCCAATTTGGATTCAAAGGTCATGGTTTGATCCTTAAATTCAAATTGGAGCCATGATATCTCTAATAAGAATTAGGAGTTCATTTTTGGTGTGATGGTGATGTTTAGCATAGAGAGTTTAGGGCCATTGATTTTTCCCCAATCCGACCTTAGGATAGCTCCCTACGAATTTTCTAAGGTGACTTAGAGATCACCTTGCGTAACTTGGTTAGTTACCTTAGAAAACACCATTTAGATTGACATTCAGGGTATTTGAGTCTTGAGATTAGGTGATCTCATGGCCCAAATTCCATTGGATTCTGTGCCCATTTAGTCCACCAATTAGGAGCTTCAAAATTCACCTCTAGAATTGACCTAAAGCCCCAAATAATTAATTAAAAATTCTTATTAAATCCAAAAAATTCTTATAAGAATTATAATTGACATTAATACAACCCAAACCTATGAAAAATCAAAATATTATCAGATAACCTTTAATTTCACCTTAATTTAAATTTTAAGATAAATCAATAATTAATCCTATTAATTAATTAAAAAATCTTTAAGAATCCCAAATAAAATCCAAATACTTCGAAACACTCCCATGGGTTATTCCTGACTTTTGGAAGTGATTCCATCAAGTTTAGAAGGCATTTGGATAAAAAAGATGAAAACCTTCCTAAATAACAAATTTTAAAATTCAAATAATTAAGAATCTTTAGAAAATCATAGTTAATTATAAAAAACTCCAAATCAAACGAACTTAAAGGCTAATGACTCAAATTAAAATCTATTATTTCTAAAAATGTCAAACCTCCAAAATCTAGTCAAATAGTCAACAGCTTGGTCAAACCCAAGTCAAAATCTAGGCTTAAACTTCATAAATTCATAATTTTTCATAGAACACTCCAAATTAAGCATGCTAGCAGTCTAACTACTTGTTGTAAGCTCTAATATTTATTAAAAAACAGAAACCTTCAAGATTAAAATTAATTAAAAAAGTTAACTTTTAACCTAGATTAAAATTAATTAATGCATTAAGATAATTCTGTTAAATCCAAAAAATATAATAATTCTTTTAATTCTAGAATTTCCTAATTTGATTAATAAAACATTCAACCAACTTCTTAAAATTAGCCACTAACTAAAATGTTTAATTTCAATATACTTTTAATTTTGAATCAGCCTAAATTAACTAAATCAACCACAATTGCTACTAGGTAACCCAAGCCTACGAGGCTATTAGCCCCAAGGAAGTTGAAATAAACTTCACGGCCTAAGTGTGAAATAAAGATAGTAATTATTTAACCTTTGAAACATATCTAAATTAATTTTCAATACATTAATATTTGAACTCTAACATAAAATCCACTTAAGCCTTAACAAATTCAAACTTTAGACAGCTTCAACTAACTACCCAGCCTAGGATAACCATGTATGAGAGTCTAAATTTTTTATTTTATATCAAATATAATTTGTTTATGATATTAAGAGTTATGAAAGATGAACTTTTAGTTAGTATACACAGATTCAAAGGTTGGATTCCAAATAGAAAAGGACACCCCTTAAGGGGATAGCCCTTTTCTATTTGGAAGTCCAAATTTGGATCATCTTTTTCATACACAAAGCGAAAAGGGTGGCCTTCCCCTTAAAGAAAGAGCTCGCTTTTCCATTAGGGCAGCTGACTATGAAAAATCCAAAGAGCCTGAAGTGAAGAAGACAGAATAATTAAGATGACGAGTATCCCACTCAAAGTCACTTGCATCTTTATTAGGACTAGAATCCAGGTTGTTGTTAGTGATACCTGGCCACTTTACTTTATACATTTATTGGTTATAATAAGAAAGGCAATTTGCCTATGAATATTTATTAATTAATTAATTTTATATTTGATGTGTTGACTTGATTGCATATAGGATTGCTTGCTTTTCTTAATTTTTTTATGTTTGTGTTCCACTTTTTATTTTAGCCTGGATACGTGAGGGTGTGAAAATTTTTATACTCATAATTAAAAGTTTAAAATTTTAGGAGTTAAATAATATAGAAAGATAACAAGTCTAGGGAATTAGTCAAGGATCGCCACTGGGGTCGCATGCAAATTACTGCACTTCTTATTTCCTCATCTTAGACACTTTCCCGCCTACATATAGAGTTTGGATAATCTGACCTATGAGAATAAGGTGTCGGACCTGGGGTAGCCCAGTCTTCTATAAAATTATTTGTAAGTCTTTTTAAAATATCAAGCATACATGATTTGGAGATGTTGGCCAGCATGCATTATATTAGAAACATATTTAAAGGAGTCTAAATTTTAATTGCATCAGTATCTAGCATCTTCACCTGGCATAAATCAAAGGGGTCACTTAGGACAATCTTTAGATATTTGCCCTAGCTCTCTAAAACTTTAATAAAAATGTTCCTACCATTCTATAATAAAATGACTAGATTTATGTATTTAAAATTGACTAGGTGGATAGCTGGCTCCCCAATCCAGGCAGGGGTTGTTGAAACTTGTTCAATATGAATTAGGTTGTTAGACCTAAGCTTATGTCTCAATGGCTAACCAAGAGGGGGGTGAATTGGTAATTAAAATTTTTTATCATTAAAACTATATAAGTTGCAAGAATATAAAACATGCAAATAGCAACTTTCTTAATAATCTCCCCCTTTTTTATGATGGAAAAATAATTATTATTTGTATAATTTTCAAATTCTAAGAATCTCTTAAGCTTCCACTGAATTGATAAACATGTGAAAATAAGGAGGCATTGCACGACAATTTTATCTCTATTTTTTTTTTATTTTTTTTTAAATACAAACATATAAAATACGAAATAAAAATATGATACAGAAAAAAATATGAATAATATTTTATCCCCCTTTTTGGCAGTAGAAAAAAGAGAAGAACAAAAAGAACAAAAATAGAAATAAAAACAGCCATATGATAATCCTTTTATAATTGATCCTTGAAATTGATTGAAATAAATTTGTAAAAAAAATCAAATCATTAGGCAAATAGAATAATTCATAGGATTTAAGAAGAGATATAACATCGATAGTAAAAAAGATTTATCAAAAACATGAGTCAATTTAGACATTGAGATAATGAATATCATTGCATAAATGATAAATATAAAATTTATATATTTCAAATTTCAATACGAAATAAAATCGTGCAAAAGATTAATTTGAATTAAAAGATTGAAAGATTAAGGAAAGAATATGAACAAAATACAATTTGTTGCGCTTCGCGCATCTTTTCAATATTTGTGGCACCTTTTTATGCATCTTTTTTACTTGTGGGCTTATTTTGTGTCTCTTTTTCAAATTGCGAACTATTGCGCATTCTTTTTTATTTTTGTATATTTTCAAGTGTATTCTCAATCTTTTCAAAATCAATAATCTCAAATTTCAGTGGATAAGTTAGCTCAGCTATATGTTAAAGAAATTGTCAGATTGCATGGCGTGCCAAAAGTGATTGTATCTGATCAAGATGGACGGTTTACTTCCAGACTTTAGAAGGGTATTCAGCAAGGCTTGGGTACGAAATTATATTTCAGTACTGCTTTTCATCCGCAGACTAATGGATTGTCTGAAAGGACTATTCAGATACTAGAATATCTTCTGAGGTTATGTGTTCTGGATTTTGGAGGCAGTTGGAAAGATCACATCCCTTTGATAGAATTTGCTTATAATAACAGTTATCAGACCAGTATTGGTATGGCACCTTATGAAGCCCTGTATGGCAGAAAGTGTAGAACTCCTTTGACTCTGACTTAGGTGGGAGATAAACACGAAATGGTTTCAACTTTTGTGGATGAAACTGTTATGAAAATCTCTATGATTAAAGAAAGATTGAAAGCTGCACAAGACAAGCAACAGAATATTACAATTAGAAGCACAAATTTGTTGACTTTCAAGTTGGTGACTTTGTGTATGTCAAAGTCAGCCCGATGAAAGACGTCAGTAGATTTGGAAGAGTAAGCAAACTCAGTCCAAGGTATGTCGGACCTTTTGTAATCATCGAAAGGATTGGAAATTTTGCTTATAGGTTGTTATTATCTGATCCGATGTCTGATATACATAATGTGTTTCACGTATCCTCCTTGAGAAAGTGGATATATGATTATGAAAAGAAACTTTCTACTGATGATGTGGAGATTCAAGAAAATCTGCAGTACAAGGAAGAGCCTGATAAGATTTTGGCTTATGATGTGCGAAAGTTAAGAAGTAAAAATATTCTGATGGTTAAGATTCAGTGGAAACATAGAACAATAAGAGAGGCTACTTGGGAGAAGGAGTCGGATATGAGACAGTTATATCCGAGTCTGTACTGATTCAATTTTGCTTTGGAAATGTCGAGGACGACATTGTCTGAAGGTGGGGAGATTGTGAAAGCCATTTTTTTCCTTCCAGGATCCTCCGGTTGAAGTGGGATCATCCGGGATGATCAGTTCAAAATCTGTGGACAGAAAGGTTCGTCCCAGGACGAAGTCAAGTTCGCCCATACGAAATTTCTCCAGAGAGCAACTCGTCCTGAGACGATAATAATTTCATCTGAATGAAATTTGTCCAGAGGGAAAATTGTCCTGGGACGAATAGGATTCGTCCGGGACGATCTGCATTTTTATATATTTGATTGAGATATTTTTTAAGAGAGAGAAATCCCAGGAGAGAGAAATGAAGGAAAAAGGAAGAAAAGTGATTTTTGGGCGACTTCGGTCCATTTTCGTCCGTCGCCGTAGTTGAAAACGTTGACCGACTCTAGGTAAGGCACATTCCGCCTTTCATAATTTTCATAAATGTGGATTTTGACGATTTTTATGTTCCGAATTTTGTTTCTGTTAGCGAAAATCTGGTTTCATTTCGTACTGATAAATGTTTTACCGCGTAACTTTTGGTATGTTTCTTAGATGATGTTTTTGCACGTTTTCAGTACTTTCTGGAAATTTTTCACTGAGTATTTTGAATTCTGTGAAGTTTTAATCGAATAGCGAATTATCTGGATGTTAAAAATATTTGCTTCAGTACAATAAAAGTCTTGAAATGATGTTTTCTGCTATCTATGGTAATTTGGTAAATTTCTGAAATTATGAATTCTGTGGAATTTTCGCATACTGTCGTTATGCTGCTGACGATTTTTCTGACGAAATCTAATTTCTAAATTTGATGATTTGATGTGTTTGTATGCTATTAAGGGAGTTATAAGGGGCCAGAATCCTTTGAGATTCTGTCAGGATCAGGGAATCTAAAATCCAAAATATGAAATCTGAAAACAAGTTCTGATCTGATAATTTTATATCTCTAATATATTCTGGTGTTGTAAGCACAAGGGAGGCATAAGGGGCCAGAATCCATTGATATTCTATCAGTGTCAGGGAAGGGAGGCATAAGGGGCCAGAATTCGTTGAGATTCTATCTGTGTTAGGGAAGTGAGGCATAAGGGGCCAAAATCCGTTGAGATTCTGTTAGGGTCCGGGAATCTGATCTGATTTAATATCTGATCTGGTATGTGATATGTAATATGATCTGTTTTGACAATGTGATATAATTTGTACGATTCTATCTGTTCTGTGATTATGATTTATATGATTTTGTTTGTTCTGTGATTTGAAGATAATTATGATATGAATATTCTGTTATATGAAATGAATTCTTATGTATCAGTGATTTGAATATTCTGTTAATCAAGTATCTGAATTCTGTCTGATTATACAATTTTTTGTACGATTATCTGAATTCTTTACGATACTTTTCTGATGTATTTTGGATGTGAGTTTCTAGAGATTTTGATTGGCTAGTGTAGTCTTGCTGAGCTGTTAGCTCATCCTTATTATCTACGTGATTTTTAGATTCTGGAAAGGGAAGGAAGTGTTGCACTAGCCGTTCAGTGTCTGATCTGTAATTAGGTATTTTGTACTTTTGATTTTTGTACAGTCATGGCTTTTCTATTCTGTTCTTTCTGTGTGTAGCCATGCACTATATTGAACATGATTATTTGATGAAAGAAGAAAATATAGATGAACTGTTCTTTATATTTGATATTTATAGTAGCTCTGTATTTTTTGTAAGTTTGATATTTAGAAGAAAGTCTGAAGCAAATTCCAAAGCTAGATCCTGGATTTCAATTTTGTCGCGGCCTGATGCGAAAGGATTCATTTCGGTCGGGTTGGATCGTTATAAGTTCGCAAGAAAGTAGTGAAAGGTCTCCTTATTGTAGAAGTGGACTAGAGTGAGAATGAGGCCAAATTGGGTGGCAGCAAACAGATTCATTACCTGAAAATTCGTTGTTCTTGAAGAAGAACTCTTGATTGAGAGATTTTTGCTGAAGCAAACCTATGGAAGGAGTCCTCATTGGCCTTGGACAGGAAGTTTTCACTAGAGTTTTTGGGTCTTAGCTAATACATTTTGTCTTTTTCTAGAGCTAGCCATGGAGAGGATCTAGTTGAAAAGGAGTTTGAAAGGGATGTTTAAAGTGATGACATTTGACTTCAAAAGCCTTCCATTTAATGAAAAATGTGTTTTTGTACAGACGAAAATAATTTCGTCCCGTACGAATTTGTGTTCGTCCGTACGAATGAAATTTCGTATGGACGAACGAATGAGTCCAAAAATGAAACGGCTTTTTGTAATCACACAAGTAACGATGCATCCTTTCATACAGACTTTTGACCAAATAATCGTACAGATGAACAGGTGTTCGTCTTGGACGATCAGACATTAAAGATCGTTTTAATGGCAGTTTAAACCGTCTCCTACATCAAATTGCCAAGTGTTCATCAGTATGAACCATAGGTTCGTACGTACGATCATGCATAATAAAACTGACCTTATTCATTTAACTGTCAACATTCATACAGACTTTTTAAGATTTTGTCCGGACGATCGTGACAATCGTACATATGAAGAGAAAAATAAAAACTGAAAACTGTACGCAAACCGTTCAAATCCCACAGTTAATATACTACACAATTCGTCCCTTATAAAATGAATTTTGTCCCGGACGATTTCCACTTAATTTTTCAAGCATGCATCCAAAAATCTAGATGTGAGAATTTTTTAAAACTAAAACACAAACACAATCAAAAACTATAGAAAACACAAAAAATACAAACTCAAATACAAAAAGTCACAAACTTAAAAATACACACAAAACACTAACTAGAAAAACACACATCAATGTTGCAGAATCATTTTAATTAAGCATTCAAATCGATCACACCAAGCCTTGTTCTTAATGCACTGAAAGTATCAAAGGCTAGTGGTTTCATAAAAATGTCTGCAAGTTAATTTTTTGTAGAAACATGAATGAGTTCAATTTTTCCTTTGGATATATGATCTCTTATGAAATGATGTCTGATGTTTATATGTTTGGTTCTTGAATGTTGAATAGAATTTTTAGAAATACAAATAGTACTAGTTTTATCACAATAAATGGGATAGTGCCTATAGTTAATCCTAAATCAATCAACTATTGTTTCAACCAACGTACTTGTGCCACACAACATCCTAATGCAATATATTCAGCTTCAGCAGTAGATAGGGCTACTGAATTTTGTTTTCTACTGGACCAAGAGACTAAAGAATTTCTAATAAACTGACTTGTTCCAGAAGTACTCTTTCTATCAACTCTACAACCTGCAAAGTCAGAATCTGAATAACCAATTATTTCAAATGAAGAGCTAAACTTAGGATACCAAATTCCTAAGTTCTGAGTTCCTAGCAGATATCTTAAAATCCTTTTTACCTATTTACTGCTGTTAAAAATGATTCTTTTAGATCTGATTGAAATCTAGCACACAAATAAACACTAAACATGATATCGGCCCGGCTAACTGTCAAGTAAAGCAAAGATCCAATTATCCCTCTAAATTTCTTTTGATCAACAGATTTTCCCTTAGGGTCTTTATCCAACTGAACTAAGGAACTCATTTGTGTACTAACAGGTTTAGCATTATCCATTTCATACTTTTTGATAATGTCTTTAACATATTTTGACTGACTGAGAAATATATCCTCCTCAATTTGCTTCATGCTAAAGCCTAGAAAGTAAATTAAATCTCCCATTAGACTCATCTCAAATTCACTACTCATTTTGTTAGAAAAATCATCACAAAGATTTTTATTTGTAGATCCAAAAATGATGTCATCAACATAAATTTGTACAATGAATATATCCTTTCCAATTTTCTTCAAAAAGAGAGTTGTATCTACACTTTCTTTTTCAAATGATCTTTTAAGTATGAAGTTGCTCAATCTCTCATACTAAGCCCTAGGTGCCTGTTTCAATCCATATAATGTCTTTTTCAATTTAAAAACATGATTAGGGTGTTTAGAATTTTTAAAACTTGGAGTTTGCTCTGCAAAAACATTCTCTTGAATTACCCCATTTAAAAAGACACTTTTTACATCCATTTGGTACAATTTAAATCCTCTAAAACATGCAAAGACTAACAAAACTCTAATTACTTCAAGACTAGCTATAGGGGCAAAAGTCTCCTCAAAATCAATCCTTTCAATCTGATTATACCCCTTATCTACTAATCTAGCCTTATTTCTAATGACTACTCCTGAGTCATTCATTTTATTTTTGAATACCCACTTAGTTCCAACTACACGTTGATCCTTTGGCCTTGTAGTTAATTCTCAAACTTTATTTCTTACAAATTGATTTAATTCTTTTTGCATAGCCAAAATCCAAAATTCATCTGAAAGTGCTTGATCAATATTTGTGGGTTCTATGGTTAAAATAAAGGCTGAATGATTGACTTTTTTGTTTAGTCCACACATAGTCCTTACACCCTCACTAGGTTCACTAATAATCAATTCCTTTAGGTGATTTTTAAAAAATCTCAAATCTCTAGGCAAAGGATTTTCTATCTCCAAATTTTCTTCCAAATTTATTTTATCAATCTTTTGGGAGTAAATCTCAATCTCATCTTCTACAACATCCAACTCTTCCAAAATTTTAGATTCATCAAATACAACATGTGTGGTCTCCTCAATTACCAAAGTTCTTTTATTGAATACTCTATAAGATTTTCCAACACTTGAGTATCCTATAAAAATTCCTTCATCTGATTTTGGATCAAATTTTCCTAAGGCAGATTTTCCATTATTATGTATAAACACCTTGCATCCAAAAACATACAAATGTGACAAATTAGGTGTTCTTCATTTTAGCAACTCATAGGATATTTTATTTAATTTTGATCTCACATTCACCCTATTCAGAACATAACATGCAGTTCTAACCGCCTCAGCCCAAAAATATTTAGGAAGTGAGTATTCTGCCAACACAGCTCGGGCGGCTTCTATTAATGTTCTATTTTTCCTTTCGACTATCCCATTCTACTGAGGGGTTTTAGGTGCAGAAAAGTTGTGATCAATTCCTTTCTCCTTACAAAAATTCTCAAATTTTTCATTCTCAAATTCTCCTCCATGATCACTTTGAATAGTCATAATTTCATATCCTAGCTTTCTTTGAATCCAAGTTGAAAAGTTTCTAAATTTCTCAAATGATTCACTCTTATGAAATAGAAATTTAACCCACGTGAATCTAGAGTAATCATCCACAATCACAAATCTGTATACCTTCCCTCCTAGACTTATAGTTCCAACTGGTCCAAAAAGATCCATATGCAAAATCTACAATGGTTTACTAGTTCTAAGATCCTTATTGTACTGAAAAGAGGACTTCACCTATTTTTCTAATTGACATGCATCACAAAGGTGGTCCTTAATAAAGTCTAGTTTTGGTATACCTCTCTCTAGGTTCTTTTGGATAATCCTCCTAAGGTTTTTTATGCTAGAGTGACAAAGTCTCCTATGCCAAAGCCATGACTCATCAAAAATAATTTAAAAAAAAAAGCAGTAGGAGTTTTAATGCAATTCAAGTCTAGCATATACACGTTGTTTACTCTTATACCATTCAAAACATCATTTCCATTTAGGCTTAATATGCAGCTAGTAGAAAAAAAAATTTATATAGTATCTTTTATCATATAGTTGACTTATACTTAATAGATTATGCTTTAAGCCTTCTACCAATAATACATTTTCAATGAAAAAGTTTTAAGATTTCAAATCATAACTGACCCAACCACCTTCCTTGTGGTGTTATCTCCAAGTGTAACCTTGCCTCCACTCCTACCTTCCAGCGATATGAATTATGCAGTATCTCCAGTCACGTGCTTTGAGCATCTGTTGTCCAGGTACCATATGCTCTCATGAGATCTTGTGTGAGAGCGTCCTTGCAAAATTATCAAACGTTAGACCTGGGAACCCAAACAAGTTTGGGTTCTCCTTTTGGCAATTTATAAATAGATGCATGTATGACATGTCTGGGTTTATGCATCTTAGGTTTCCACACCAAATAAGTTTTCTTCTTCAAAGTAATGGTGTGAGCTATATGTCCAATCAATCTACAATTATTATATTTGACTTTTGGAAATAGATTTTTAAGTCTTATACTATACATCTGCCTATTAAGGGATTGCATAAATTTAGGATACAAAATAGGATTAGTGAAATCTTCAAGTTTAGGGTGTATCCTATTATCCTTGAGAGCATTTATCTTCAATTTTAAAAATAAATTCATATCTTCTAAATTTTGATTTGTATAATTAACTCGATATATTTTGCTCACTGATTCATCCTTATTATTCTTGATTTCAATTTGAAGTTCTGCAAAGGATGTTTTTAACATTTCATAATTTTTATTCAAGTCATCAAACTCATCAAGTAATTTCATGTGATTGTTATTAATTAAAGCATGATTTTTCCTAAGGATTTCATGTTCCTTTTGTAATTCTTGAAATTCTAAGCTCAGACTAGTATACATTTTTTTTAATTTTCTATATGAATCATGCATGTGTTCAGAAACTTTAAAAAGTTCATTGTAAGTCAAGTCACATACCTCTTCTTGATCTGACTAATCAGGATTATTGGCCATTAAGCACATATTAGTGACTTCCTCTTCTTTTTTCGTCTCTGACGAGTCTGAAGCTGAGTCTGCCCAGAAAGCTCTTTGGAATTTCCTCTTGCCATTCTTCACAATTGGTCTCTCCTCTAGCTTCTCCTTGCTAGTAGTGGCTTTGAGTTTTGAGCAGTCTGTCTTAATATGTCCAAGTTTCCTACACTCATAGCAAATAACATCATTTGAAACCTTGACATTTTTATTAAATTTACCTCGATTCCATTGCTGACATCTCTTTTGCTTCCTCTTCAGAAAGCTTCTGAATTGTCTAGTCATTAGTGCATTATCATCTTCATCCTCAGGTTGTGAGTGTTCACTCTCTAACTCCTCCACTTTCAGTGCTATGTTCTTTTCCCTTTGTGTTTACTTGCATCAATCTTTCTTTGGCTAACTCCTTGCTCGTAAGTAATTAGCGATCCAAGAAGATTATCAATAGAATAAATGTTTAGATCTTTAGACACTGTAATTGCAGTAATTTTAGCATCAAAAGCAGTAGGCAAACAATGAAGCATCTTATTAACTATTTCAGCATGCATTAGTTCCCTGCCCAATGCATGTAAAGAGGTGACTATTTATATGAATCTTGTGTACATATCAAAAATGGATTCATTTGGTTTCATGCAAAATAATTCATAATCATGCAATAAGATATTAAGTTTAGATTGTTTAACATCATTAAACCCCTCATAAGTTATACAAAGTCTATCACATATGTCATTTCCACTCTTGCAAGTAGAAACTCGCATATAGTCTTCTAATTTAAGGGCACAAAAGAAACTATTTAAGCATTTGTCATTTAGTTGTGCTAAGTCATATTCTTCTACTGTCCAGTTCACAAAAGGTATTTCAACTCTGACTCCGTCAACTAGTCTAGTTGGTTTTGTATACCCTTCCTGATCTAAGATCCACAAACGGTAATCAAGTGACTGTAAAAATGTAGACATGCATGTTTTCCAAAAATCAAAAGGAATTTTATCGAATAATGGAGGTCTAGTTATAGAGTAACCCTCAGGTGTATTTCGATTTCAAAATGTAGCCATATATATTAATAAAAAAGTAGTCTAAACTTATGATTTTGAAATAAAGCTCTGATACCACTTGTTAAAACTTGTTCAATATGAATTAGGTTGTTAGACTTAAGCTTGTGTCCCAGCGGCTAACCAATAGGGGTTTGAATTGGTAATTAAAAATTTTCCCACTTTTTGAATTTTAAACCGAGAATAACTTTAGTGAATTTTGTAGAAAAGATTTTTCAACCACAAATTAAAAAGTTAAAAATAAAAGCAGCGAAAAATAAAATGACACAAGATTTATAGCGGTTTGGTCAAACACGACCTACATCCACTTCTCGGAGGCACCCTCTGAGTATTGTACTAATACCACTAGTGACTCTTCTTTTGCACCCACAGCAAGACAGAGAAGCCTTTACAAAACTCTCTTGCACCACTACCCGGTGTGGCAGAGAACCATCATCCTTTTACACTCTCCAAGTATTAGCAGAGAACCATCCATTCTTTCATAGTCTCCCAGTGTAGGCAGAGAATCCTTCATCCTTTCACACTCTCCCAGTGTAGGCAGAGAACCCTTTGGCTTTTCACACTCTCCAAGTGTAGGCAGAGAACCCTTCGGCTGTTTACACTCTCCAAGTGTAGGCAGAGAACCCTTCGGCTGTTCACACTCTCCAAGTGTTGGCAGAGAACCGCATCTTCTTGACAGGTCTTCTCACAAGAAATCTAGAAAGACGAGAGAAAAGAGTGAAGTAACCACAAATCACAAGTGGAGATTCTTACCTTTGAGTACCAAGTGAATCCTCATGCTTCAGTAGTAAGAATCCTCCTTCAAACACTCTGTCACACTCTTTCCTTCACTCTCCCTTCAGTTAACACGAAGATCAGTAGGCAAAAAGATTACAAGATAGTTTTAAGTGGAATTTATATAGAAAAGACACAAAAAACCATCCAAAAATTGCAAATTTTAATTCTGTACGCAATCGATCGTCCCGTACAATAGTGATTTCGTCCTAGACGAATAATGTAAAAATGTTGCGTACGATCTCTTATGTGCATTGGGACGAGTTGATTTCGTACATGATCATCGTCCTGTATGAACTATGTTTGTCCGGTACGAACAGTTGTTTTAAAGCTATAATAAAACATACCTGCAAATAGTCCATATGTCAAAAGAATAGAGAACATCGTCCTGGGACGAACTTTCCATTTCGTCTGGAAAAATAGTATAGACTATGAATCCAGAGGTGATCATCCAGGGATGAACTAGCAATTTCGTCTGGACGAACAGTTCAATCTCATAATCCAGAGAAGATCGTCCTAGGACGAACCCTCCATTTCGTCCGGACGAACAGTTCATTATGAGAATCCAGAGAGCATCATCCAAGGACGAATAGGGAAATTCATCTAGACGATCAGGACTTAGAAAAATTTTCTCACTTTATGTTCGTTCCATTGCTCTTCCAAGGGGATAACTGACCTGATCATCCTGTACGAACTTGGTTCGTCCCATACGATTAGTATGATTTTTTTTTAGATCTCCCAAAGTGTGTGTGTGCTATGCTACTCAATTATAATCATACTCTCTCAAACTAAATACAATGAAAAATACAAACTTCAATTTACAAATAATCTCATGCTGAATTTGATTTCAAGTCTTCTTTAGTTTGAAGTTTGATTTTCCTGAAATGTTAGTCCACACAAGAGCAAAAATAATTCTTCCAAAAAGTGTTAGAAGAATATAATATTTGAAACAATAATATTTGGAATCATTAAAACTATATAAGTTGCAAGAATGTAAAACATGGAAATAGCAACTTTCTTAACAGGGATAAGTCTAGATTATGCACTGCATTAGTTAGGTTCAGACTATTATGGTCCAATATCCAAATTTAGATTCAGGATCCGGGGTAGATCTCAGATTATAAGACCCCAACATCGAGGAATATTATCCCAAATTTCTAATAAAATACTCAACTCAAACTCAATCTTCTTTCAATCAAAAATAAAAAGTCCAATATTTAGTTAGGTTTGGACACTTTTGGATAGTTAAATCTCAAAGTATCCCCTACTCTTCTTCCCATGACTCCGTTAATAAGTTCTCTAATTTTGATCCACTCCTTGTTGAAATTCCAAATTCACCTCCATGATATCATTCCTAAAAAATGTTTGACAAAATTTCATCACTATTTTAATCGAGAGTTTTCATAGGAAACTATGTCTCCCTACGATGTAGTTAATTATGAGGGTTTACGCTCGTAGGAGATTTAGAATCATACACACTTGATTTTCAAAATTGATCTTCAAAATTTACTTCATATTTTTTTTTGGAATTCTCCTTGATAATGATCATTATCGCCATAATCTTGTGATCGCTGACGATTGATCTTCTCTTTCTCTAAAGAGATTAATCATACATTAACATAGTTTGGATATGAAATTAAAGATTATCTCCTCTTTATTATCATGGTTTGATTTCAGATTGAACCCCATCTTGACCCTCTAGGTGTCATATATGGTTCTTCCTTAAATCAGGCTACGATAGCCTAGAGAAAATTTATAATTCTAGATCTGAACCCGTTAGGAGATTTTATCTCCGCCTTTCAAAATGATATATCATCTCTAATGATATGTTCAACATTCGCTATCGTCATGCCCAAATAATTGTCAAATATTGGCATCTTCTTCCTTATGGGAAATATATCATTTGTTCATAAGGTTTTAGGCATGAGATTAATGATAGTCTACTTAGAATATCATAGCTAGAAATTAAATCAAACTCCATTTGCCCTTTTGAGGTCATATGTGGTTCTACCTTGGATCTGGTTTTGATATTCAAAATAGGATTCGTAATTTTGAATTCGAACCACATCTTGAAATTTTACCTCCACTTCTCAAAGTGGTATAATTTTTCTAATGAGATGTTTGATCTCAAAATTCAAATTTAAAAGTTGATTCTAAATTTCTAAAGAAAACTATTTTTTTCAAAACCTAATTTCAAAAATTCCACCAAAAAAACAAAAAATGACACGCCCGTTGGGATGAAATCTCTATCTCCATCTTTGATAATGGCAAAATTTTGTTTCATCGGTAGTTTTAACTATCTTTTCTTTTGTTTGTCCCTCTAGTCATTTCTCTCTTGAGTTAGTGTGGCCAACACCTAAAATAAATGACATGTTACAAAATTAGAGTGAAATGAATATATATATATATAAAAAAAACTAAAATCTTTTTAAAATTCTCTTTAAAATCTATATCATCATATGCTACCCCATAGAATCCTCTTGTGCGCTAGCATATGCTGTGAAAAGTTCAAATCTCTTTGAAATCATAATTAATCATTGTATCCTATTGTTATATGTTAGGTGGTGGTCCCTAAAACCTGGCGTATATTATAGAATCGAGAATTTGTTATGATTTTTAATTCTCTAAAAGAAATTTTCTTTCAAAAAAATATCTAATTCTAATCTTCTTCTTAAATTCCAAAAACTCAAAATCAAACATCAATTGCTGGCAAACTAATTTTCTCCCACTGAGCTTAAGTCTATCTTCGAGGAAGGGTCAAGTTCTAGACTCACTTTTACTAGAAAAATCCAGAGGAAGAATTACTTGAGGAGACTTAGAAAGAAGATTGCTAAGGCAAGGAAAGTTATTCCGATTAAGACCTTTGGCCAGGTAGAGCCTGAGGCTGCCAAGGAGTTACCTTTTTCTACATCCTCTCCCCTTCTTAAGGGGAGCCATTTCTACCCCCTTACTGCTGCTCAAGGGGAGGAGAGGGTGGCTAAGATAGCTCATTCACCACCAATGCCTGGTCAACTACCCTATTAAAAAGACCCTGAAGGAGAAGCATCTCTAAAGGACAAGGACTTTAAGAAACATAATTCATACATGCACCGCATAGTCTGGGTAAACTAAAGAGGAGTATATGAAACAATTGAAGAGAGTTATCTCCTATCGCTTCCAAAAGAAAATTTTAAAGAAGGAAGCATCAGAAGTAAAGGAGTTAACTCCTCAACCTATTAGAAAGAATAAAAAATTCATTCGATAGCCTGTTACTTTTTTACTAGTTGATGGATACCACTGGGTTCCACGCCCTCCATCTTCCAAAATGGAGGGTATTGTGCTTACTGGGTATGAGAGAGGCACCATCCTACCAGCAGACCCTCGGTTCCCCCTCCAAAATTCCAAAAGTTAGGCCTCAGTGGTAGTCAAGCCCAAAGGAGTTCTTGAAACTCATACATCGATTGATGTTAAGGGCAAGAGGCCCAAGTCTCCTAAGAAGAAATTTGTTCCAAAAAGGACTAAGTTGGAGATTCTTCCACCGCCCCCTAGAACACCCAAGTTCACTCTCCAATTGAAATGAATTCCAATTAGTCCTCCCCCAATTCTAGTTAATTCAGTAGATATTTGTATCGATACTTCAATGACTATAGTGGATAGTACTCCTGTTGCTAATTCAATTGATGCTTTGATCACCAACCCCGTTGTTGTTCTAGATGATTTTTCTCAAAGTCTATGTGTCATTACTAGGCTCCCTACTCAGGGGTCTGAGGACCTTACCTTACCCGATGTGGGAGATATTAACCTTCAAGCTCCTACCTTGCCTCCTAAGGTATGTGTCTCTTACCTAGTTGAGGATGGCATACCTTTAACTACTAGTTATGGGATAGTCAAGGGTGAAGGGATAGACCTAGACCAAGAGATGGTCGACAAGCCAGCTTTAGAACCTCGATAATATGCTAACTCAAACTCCTAACAATTATTTCCAAGCTAGGATCTAATGAGCTCTTTGACATGATAGATTATAAAGGGTACTTACCTCTCAATCCTGAGTCAATTGGGGAGAGACTGATCAACAAGGTAGTATAAGAGATAAGAGATATCCTACATAATAAAGAAGGGATAGCAACCTTCAATACTAATTTAGATGATCTTTTTGGGGAGAGGATGAGCCCACTGGTAGTATTTGCATGGTTGAGTCCAGAGGGTCTAATAAGGAAACTGAAACAAGCAAACGTCGGTCTGGCAAAAAAGAAGGTTTAGTTGTAGTTGAGTCAGATTCTGATGAGTCGGTAAGAGCTAGGATGAACAATACATAAAGGACTTGGAGACTCGGATCACGGACATGATATCATAAGTTAGAAAATTGCAAAAGTGACTAGATAAATCACAAGAAGCTTCCCTTAAGCTATAATAGTCGGCTTGAAAGTTCTCAGGAAGGGCTAAGAAGGTAGAATCCAGTTCTCAAGCCTCTGAGTCAGTGTCAATATCCCCTCCTTGTCTTCTAAAGACACCTCTAGTTCAGCCTACAATTCCCACCATTCCTCCAACACCACCTCGGAATGATCTTAAACAACTGATTGAGGAACAAGTAAAGGGAGGTGTTAGCCTTTTTGCAAGGAACCACATCTATTCTGAAGGGTAGACTCTACCCTGAAGAATATGATTCAGTTCCTTATCCTAAAGGCTTTGTGCCACTGTACTTTAAGATTTTCATAGTAATTAAAAATCCTAGATAGCACCTGGCCCACTTTCGAGCAAGTTATTGCAATGCGGGAGGGTTATATGCTATACCATTTAGCTGGTTTGTTAGTAGACTTTTAGGCATTACTTTTGAATGGTATGTCGATCTTCCCAATAGTTCAGTAAGAAGCTTTAACGAACTAGAAAATTTGTTCTTAAAGATATTTTCTGTATAGCAGCAGCACACTATAGTGGGTGATCTCATCATTGAAAAGCAAAAGCCATGAGAGTCTTTGGTTGAATATATCTTGAGGTGGAGAAACCTGTCAATGAAGTGTGAACCCCAGTTGTAAGAGCAACATACAGTGGAAATCCTTCTAATGAATATCCACGGCTTGATTAATTTTCCCTTGAAGGGTTTCACTATTAAAACTTTTGAGAAACTTCTAAATAAGGCTAACAACATGCAGGAAGAGGCTCCTAAGATGCCATCCTTATGGGAGCAATTCAAAAAAAAGAAGGGTCCTAAGTTAGTGAAATCTTTTAAGAAGAAGGCCACGGTCTTAACAGTTGATAAGGGAAAGAGGCCAGTTGTCAGCCAGTCCAGTGTTCCACCATCGCCACAGATTAAAAAAGAACCATTTAAGATTGCCCCTCAACCTCCTAAAGAGTCTTATTCGACCTTTCTTAAAGAGCGGTTGGCTAGATCATACCCATTTAAGAGAGAGTCAATAAGGAAAATCTTTATGAGCGCCTTCGGGAAAAATCAGATTTCTTGTTGCTTGAAGCTAGAAGGCCAAAGGATAAGAGTAAGAAATATGATACTAAGTATTGCCCTTACCACCATATGCTGAGCCTCACAATTGAAGATTGCATTATTTTTAAGGACTGCGTGGAGAAAAACTTAAGGCAAGGTAATATCATTATTCCTAAAGAATATTTGGTAGATCTGGAATAAACTTCAATCAAGAATATTTCAGGTAACATTCTTAACACTTCTCTTCCTATTAAAGATTGTTGTGACATTGCTTTGTCCTGGGCATTTAAAAAGTCAACTAATAAGTCTTTTCATCTTTCTCAATAGCTCACTATGACAGCCCAGGGTTTGGTGTGGGAGGTTGACCTAGATGCTTTATAGAAGGATGTTGAGCCGCTTCCCTCTCTAGTAGTCGTAGGAACTACTGTACTACAAAAAAAAGAGAGATGATATTGTAGAGAGGAAGTGCATGGATGAAAGATGTATTTGAGTGGCAGATGGTGGTGTAAAAACCCTTTCCCCTCTCCTATTATCTAACTTTTACTTTGCCCCATCAAAGGAAAAGGGTCAAAAGATTAATAAAAAAAACATTCTTTTTTCCTTTATCTTGATGATTAATCATGAGTCTGAAATGCAAATTGATGACTCTTCTACTCTAAATCAAAACTCTATTGAGGTTAATATGAATGTTGAATAACCCGACCTTCTTGAGTTGACCTTCCAAGGAGATGTCAAATTTGAAATCTTATCAGAAAGTGACTTCCCCTAAATTGATTTTTAGGGAAGTCCTATTATGATAGAATTTTTAGATCCGGACTCTCTTTAAAGAAATGACGATCCAATGCCTACGAAGAGCATAGACACCACCTTAGTTTTCCCACCCAAGGATATCGAGCAAGTGTAACTCCATGGCGGTAAAGTCTTACCCCCTAAGCTTCCCCTCAGGATAAAGGTAAACAAGCTGTCTTTGAAGATCTAAATCCAAACTCTCCTTAGTAATCTGACTTCCCTTTAATTTCTCTTAGTTTCAAATCTGTTGTTCCTAAGGTTGATTACAATGTCTTAGCTCATCTTAGGAAATTGTTAGCCAAATTGAGCATCTACAATGCCCTTCTTCTTTCCAAAGAAATGAGGCAGTCTTTAATCAAGACACTTCTCGATCCTAAGATTTTCCTGGCTTAATTGGCTTTAACTTCAAAAGATGAGGCACTCTACTTCAAAGAAGTCCCTGAGGTAACTTTTTTGGATGAACAACTAATTTTGGGAACTACTAACCATAATCGCCCGCTCAATGTTACTGTAGATATGGGCAACTTCAAGTTATCAAGAGTCCTTATTGATCTAGGTGCATCGGTCAATATAATGAATATAAAAACTCTCGCATACCTTAGAGTTGATACTAGCAAGCTCTCAACTGACAAGTTATTTCTTCGTAGGCTCAATGAAAAGGCCTTGGATTCATGAATATATAATGGTTCCATCTACCCTATACGAATGCATCAAGTATCAATGAGACGGCATTGAACATATGATCATGGATGATCTATAACTATTCTCAATTCAAGAAATCAAGATCTACGAGGATGCTGCATACTTCATATTGAAAGGATCCTAGTTGGATCAGAATTGAGGAGAAAGTGGGTGAACAAAGTTCCAACCAAGAAAAAGAAAAAGAAAAAGAAAAAAAAATAAGAAGATAAAAGTCATGGAATGGTAGAATCAAGTAGTGAAGACGACTTTGATATCGTTGTCCTTAGGCCTCCAAACACATTGCCTCAAAGAGGTGGGAGGATGACTTTAAGGGCACGTGGTCAAGGTCGTGCTTCATTAAAAAGAAGAATAACCCCCGTATAAATTGATTCATAATCAAATTATGATGATTAAACAAGAAAGATGGGGTGTTGTGATTCCTTTCAACTACTAAACTATAATACTCCTCTGAAGTTGGATTTCACTTTAGATCAGGACAGTGACCAGGAGGTATATGTTTCAAAGTTAAAAGTAATAAGCCTAAATTGACTATATATGAAAAGCTTAGTAGAAGGATTGAGGCCCTTTCCCTGACCCCACTATCGGTTGGCAGGATTACAGAGTTAGGGGTTAAAGTGGCCCCTAACCTAAACGATGAAGTGAAGAAAGTCTAGGAATTTTTCCCTAGCTCCTCCTCTTTAAGGGATGAAGGTGATGTAACCCTGGAGGAGGCAAATTTTAATGAGTAAATGGAATTACCTTTTAGCTACTTCCCTGTCTGTATGAAGAATTTTTTCTCTAAAGGTTCAGTATCGTATCGATGGACTAAGGGTCAAGCCAGATACTATGAAAGCATTTGGCAAACTAAAATCAAGAAAAGTCCAACAAGTGGTATCGACTTTGGTATCATTAGTTTGTTTGATAACGATGAGTATTGTTTAATGATACTTACCATATTGAATCTCAGAATGTCCCTACTTATGCCATCGGTCCCCTCGACGGGATTTATTTGGAGATATTAGAAGATCCTGATAAACTTTAAGTTCAGGATGCACCCCCTAAATTCAAAGAGAAAATTAGGTCGACAGTTGACTAGTTAAGGGAAATCAACCTGGGAACCGATGATGACCCTCACCCACTTTTATTAGTACATTGCTGATTTAGGATGAGTCCTATGATCTGATTCAACTTTTGTCTGAGTTTAGGGACTACGTTTCCTGGACATATGATGACATGCCAGGTCTTTCCGCTGACAAAATGGTCCATAAACTTGGAATTCAATATAATGTCATTCCTATTAAATAAACTCCTCGACGTGTGCGCTTAAAAATTGAGCAACAAGTTATTTCTAAAATAAAGAAGTTTGCCAAGGCCATATTTATTCGAGAGGAATAATACTCCTCTTGGGTGGCCAGCATTATGCTAGTTCAAAAGAAGAATGGTCAAATTCAAATTTGTAACGATTATAGGGATCTGAATAAGGCATGTCCCAAGGATGAATTTCCTTTGCCTATACCTGAACTTATGGTGGGCATTTTCTCTTTACATATTATTTTCTCCTTTATAGATGGCTTGTCCGATTATAACCAAATCAAGACGGCCCTAGAAGAAATACTGTATTCAAAACTCCCATAGGAATCTTCTGTTATAAGGTAATGTCCTTTAGCCTTAAAAATGCTGGGGTAACCTACTAGCAGACCATGACTCATATCTTTGATGACTTAATCCATAATCAAGTCGAGTGCTACATCGATGACTTAATTGTCAAGACTAAAGTTAAAGAGGTTCACTTATATTACTTAATGGTTATTTTCGAGCAGTTGCACCATTGTGATCTAAAAATGAATCCTTTGAAGTGTGCCTTTGGTGTCACATTAGGGAAATTCTTGGGATTCTTAGTGAGACACTGTGGAATTATAATTGATCCCACCAAAATTAAAGCCATCCTAGATATGCCACCTACTAGGAGCCCTACCTAGTTAAGGTCTCTTCAAGGTAGGTTGGCATATATAATAAGGTTTATCTCAAACCTTTATGGGAGATGTCAACCCTTCTCTATCTTAGCCAAGAAGGACACCAAATTCACATGGGATGAGAAGTGTTAGAATGCATTCGATAATATCAAGCAATACCTTTCTAACCCACTAGTTTTGGCAGCCCCTATTCTGAGGAAACCTTTAATACTCTGCACTGCGGCCCTAGATGAGTTCTTAGATGCCATGTTAGCGCAAGTCAATGATGAAGGGAAAGAGAATTCTCTCTATTATCTTAGCTGATGGCTCTTGCCACCTGAAATTTGATACCCATCAATCGAGAAGAATTATCTTGCTTTGGTTTTTGCAGCCCAAAAACTAAGACATTACATGCTTCCTCATTAATTTAGTCTGATCTCTAAAGTTAATCCTTTGCAATATCTTATGACCCGACCTACGTTGTTAGGAAGCTTGGCTTGATGGTCTATGATATTACTCCAATTTGAGATTACTTTCATTCCCCTGTGTGCTGTGAAAGGACAGACCGTTGTTGACTTCTTGGTGGCACATCCGCTGTCGGTGAATTTCCCTTTGAATAATGATTTACCTAACGAACAAATCATGAGCTTAAGGGAGTCCGAGGATACTATCTGGGAGTTATATTTCATGGTGCATTTTCCTCTCTACGGTACACAACCCAATAATCTATAATCCCTGGGAAAGCCGAAATTGGCCTAATTTTTATAAATCCAGAGAAGGTAAATGATGCATTTTTCCTTCCATTTATTATAGCCTTGCACGAAGAACAAAGTTGAATATGAAGCTATGATAACTGGTTTGGAACTTATAATTTTATAGGAACCTATAATGTTTTGAATCCTAACCTCCTAAAATACCACCAATATACCACTCATTTGCTTGAGCAGATTCCTATCGTAACTTTGTATAGGGTTCCCCAGTGGAGAAATTCTATGGCAGATGCCTTAGCTAAGCTTACAAAGGAATTCCCATGTCTGAAAGAAGACTCCATGCCTTTAGAGATTCAGGGTTGTAAAGCCCTTTCCTCTATAGATTTGGAGCACATCGATAAACAACCTCATTAGATCCTTTTTGCCTATTCGAAAACCGATGAAGAAGATGATTAGAGATAGCCTTTAATCGACCACTCTAAGAGGGATAACTTCCTCAAGACAAATCTCTTGCTAACCAAGTTAAGAAACTTGCCCTATCATATGCACTAGTTAATGATGCGTTGTAATATCGATCATTCTATTAGATGTGGTTGTGCTGTTTAGACAAATCAGAAACCCTAAAGATTATTAACAAATTCTATTCTAGACTATGCGGTGCTCATTAATTAGATCCAAAAATGAAGTTGAGAATCAAAAGACTTGGATACTACTAGCCAATAATGATTGACGATTGCATAAATATTATAAATGTTGTCATAAATGCCAAGTTCATGGTGTGATCTTACATCAGCCGCCTAATGTATTGCACCCCATAATAGCTTCGTGTCCCTTCAAAAGTTGGGGCATGGATGTTATTTGGTAGATTGAAACTCCTTCTTTGAGAGGTCATCGCTTCAAATTAGCAGCGACTGATTATTTTTCAAAGTGGACAGAAGCAATCTCCCTATGTAATATAACATCCCACCTGTTTTAAAGATCTTTCGTGACTATATTGTGTATCAATTCGGCATACCTCACAGAATCATATCTAATAATGGGCCCGCATTCAAGTCTACAAAGATTAATAGTTTTGTAATACACCATAACATTAATTGGAGATACTCAATAATCTATTACCCTCGGGTTAATGGGTTGGTTGAGGCCTTCAATAAAACCTTGGTGAAAATTATTAAAAAGACCATTAATGATAACAAATGATAATGGGATGAGCGGTTTGTGGAAGCTTTGTGGGCCTATCTAACCACTTATTGAACCCCAACCCAATCCACTCTATTTGCACTAGTGTATGGGTATGAGGCCAAACTCCCCTTGGAAATATATATTCCCTTGCTTAGAGTTAAAATTTCAAATTAAATCATAAATGAGCAGAATGCAAAACTCCAACTAGAAGAACTCGAAGGCCTTGAAGAGCGACATCTCTAAGCTCAAGAAAGTCTAGAGTTATATAAGGCCCAAATGGTTTAGGCTCATTATAAGTTAGTGCGATCTAGAACCTTCCAAGTAGGAGACTTGGTCTTGGTTCTTCGAAGGCCTATCTTAGCTCATTTAAAGATCAATCGGAAGTTCGAACCAACTTGGGAAGGACTCTTCGTTGTAGAGACTATCTACAAAGGAGGCTCGTGTCAACTAGTGGATTGTAAGGAAAACCACCCAATATTGCCTGTCAATGGGCATTTCCTCAAGAAATACTATACTTTATGTAGCTCAATTTATCAATCAATAGAATCTCTCTTTTTCTTCTTTTCACGAGTTTAAGTCAATTCGGTATGTTTTCTTTTCAATATTCAAACTCATTCATCTTCTCTTGAGAATTGGGTCCTCCCTTCCCCCGAGATTAGACTGACTAGTGGTGGAGGATGTCCTTCGTGGCACAATCCTAATTTTCACCCGCTAATTATAGAGTACACCCTTCGTGGCACCATACTAGCTTTGAATTGTTAACTAGTGGTGGAGGATACCCTTTGTGGCACCATCCTAGTTTTTACCCACTAGTGGAGGATGACATCCTCTATGACACCATCCTAGCTTTAACCCATTAACTAGTGGTGGAGGATGCCCTTCATAGCACAATCCTAGTTTTCACCCGCTAATGGTGGAGGACGCCCTCTGTGGCACCATCCTAGCTTTAACCCGTTAACTAGTGGAGGAGGACTCCCTTCATGACACCATCCTAGTTTTCACCCACTAGTGGTGGAGGATGCACTCTATGGTACTATCCTAGCTTTAACCCTTTAACTAGTGGTGGATGAAGCCCTTCTGACACCATCCTAGTTTTCACCTACTAGTGGTGGAGGACACCCTCTGTGGCACCATCATAGCTTTAATATGTTAATTAGTGGTGGAGTACACCCTTCGTGGTACCATCCTAGTTTTCACCCTCTAGAGGTGGAGGATGCCCTCTTTGGCACCATCATAGCTTTAACCCATTAACTAGTGGTGGAGGACGCCCTTCATGTCACCGTCCTAGTTTTCACCTGCTAGTGGTGGAGGATGCTCTCTATGGAACCATCCTAGCTTCAACCCATTAACTAGTGGTACAGGACGCCCTTCGTGGCACCATCCTACTTTTCACCCGCTAGTGGTGGAGGACGCCCTCCATAGCACCATCCTAGCTTTAACCCGTTAACTAATGGTAGATGACGCCCTTCATGGCACCATCCTAGTTTTCACCTGCTAGTGGTGGAGGATGCCCTCTATGGCACCATCCTAGCTTCAACCCATTAATTAGTGGTGGAGAATGCCCTTCATGGCACCATCCTAGTTTTCACCCGCTAGTGGTGGAGGATGCACTCTGTGGCACTATCCTAGCTTCAACCCATTAACTAGTGGTGGAGGACGCCCTTCATGGCACCATCCTAGTTTTCACTCGCTAGTGGTGGAGGATGCCCTTCATGGCACCATCCTAGCTTTAACCCTTTAACTAGTGGTGGAGGACACCCTTCATGGTACCATCCTAATTACACTCTAAATTTGGTCCTTTGTGTAGAGCGAGCTTCCTCCCCACACGACCATCTATTAGTGGTGGAGGATGTCCTTTGTGGCACCACCCTAGTTCCCTCTACATTCTCTTCCTTTAGGTTAGGTGATCCCTTCCTTAGGATTAAAACCATTCGTGGTGGATAACACCCTCCGTGGCACCACCCTAATGTCCACCCAGGCTTTGATACTTTAAGATTTAACATTTCCTATTTAACATTTCCTATTCTTGGAATTGAAATCAATATTTTTATTTGGTTAATACCAATATGTGTAGCATAAGTTCCTTATACTACACACATTGGGGGTCCATTTGTTGACCTCATTTTGGTATAAGGTCATTGTGATCTCTCCTAGACTCTAGAACCTAGGATTTTCTAGATCCTAGATTCATTCTAGACTCTAGATCTAAAGATCCTTCTAATCTATGGGCCCTAGGATCAATTTAGATCTTAGATCAATCTAGACCAAACATTCCAAACCAAAATTTTGGGTTAAGGACTCAGGTCCTGAAACCCCTTCTAGGTGATTTTCTTATCGCCCTGAAATTAAAGAAATTAGCATTTGATTTAGAGTATATTAAGTGTATATTGATATGACATGTCTCTAGTGTCAATCCTCCAAATTTGAGCTCATTTGTAGGACTCTAGCCCTAGAAACAAGGTTAATTTCCAAAGGTTACAAAATCTTCAAATATTTACAACTCGTGCCACTGGGCATATCACCCAGTGAAATTTGACCTTGGAGCCCCCTCCAAACCCTTTGATCTCTTCCAATCCTTTGATATTGACATGTTAAGTATTAATTTATATTTTTTTGGATTCACTCTTACTCGGAATAGTCCTGAGGTCAAAATGACAAACATGCCCTTTAAGGGGATTTTTGGACTTTTGACGAAAGTTAAATGTGATTCAACCTCACCAACCTTTGAAACACTTTCCAATTAATTTCAAATATCATTTGGAACCTATCAAACCCAATTATAGTCCCTGGGTCAACCTGGTTAACCTAGTCAAGCACGGTGGACTAAGGTGCTCCCTTAGGGACCAAATGCCCATTTCAAACCCAATGCCCTCTTCTTGGCATGAGACCCCTCCCATTGAGTTTATATGAAAAAATTGAATTCAATGGACCCAATTCTTGGTCCTAGGTCAACTTGGTTGATGAAGACAACCATGTTTGACCAAACCTCCCATACACCCCCACTCATCTAAACTCTTTGACAAAGACCATCTACACCCCATTTAGATCCAAGGGGTGATCCCTTAAGCCTCCAAGAGACCCCTCTTGGAAGCCCAAGCCTTGAGTTCACTTGGGTTGGTCAATGGCTTGACCCAATTGCCACTTGTATTGGGTGCACCAGACCCAAACCCACTTCCCACATCAAACCCAGGGTCTAGCCTGACCTGGGTTGAGCCCAATCCAACCCAAACCAAGCAGGTTTGGGTCAACCTGAGCCATTCAATCGAATTGGACTCCCCCATGTCAATTGAGCTCACCCTCGAATTCATCATGTCCCTTTCATCTTTTCTAGGTCAACCCAACCTATACCCTAGCCGGTGGTGGCTAGAACCAATGGAGTTTAAACTCCGGTGTTCCTCCCCTCCCCACTTTAGGCCTGACTCAAAGCCTTCCAAAGACTGAGCTCGTCGGATTCAGGTACATGATCCCTCTTGGAGAAGGTCCCCTCCCACCTGGCATCCATCCAAAGCCCAGCCCGATCGATCACGATTGTCCGAGCTCATGGGAGTGAGCTAAATAGGAGAGCAGTCTCCCAGACATCCCCATTCATGATTGATCTCCCAAAATCATTACTCAGAGCTCTCAGAGTGTTCCAGTAGCTTCCCCCAACTCCCCAGATGCTTCCAACCTCCATCCTGAGTGAACTCTGGCAAGAACACTCTGTACTCCACTCAAACTCCTACCTCTGGCCATCCTTTGGTCTCGATGTATGAAGGAGAAATGTTCGCCCTCCCCTCTTGAAGCTTATCAAGAGAAAAAACCATTCGTTGGGACTTTCTCCATGGAGATACTTCAATCCCGAGCTCCCTAGATAGGTTGTCCGGTCAAGTGTGAAGGAAACCTTCACCCCAACGGATCTCCACCATTGGATTGAAGGTTTCCACCTTCCTGATCCTTCCCATGAAATTTCATCAGAGTTTGCTGGTGGGATCTCTTACATCACTCTGGGATAGCTTCACAGCTTCGGGTTTGCATGGGAGGTTGAAGATATAATCCTAGCCGTTGATTTTCAATCAACGGTTAGGATTAAGGCCCATGGTTTTGGAGGCCGTTTGATCTTGACTATCCAATCTTCCATCCGACGATCGCGGTTAATCTAACCGTTATCCAGTCAACCGCTAATGATTACCCCGCCAATTGAAGAGCGCCGCGTGTAAATTTTTGGATGTCTAGGTAATTAAGGGATTAATTCATAGAAATTCATAAGAAACTTAGAAAATCAAAATTTCTCAACGTGTTTGGTTGATTTAGTTGTTCTCAGGCTCATTGGAAAGATCTTAAAGAGATCTACAAAAACCTTATAGTCCCAAACCCTAATTGCATCTATGTAGAGTTTAATTTTAATTTGAATATTATATATGTTATTGAATTTGTTTATTAATTTGAAGTCACCAGAGATTGAGACTTTGGGAGAGTGAATTTGGATATGTCTCTGACATGTCCAAATTTTTACTCCTATATTTGAGGTGTTTAAGGGAACTTACATGCCAATTTGGGTTCAAGGGTCATGGTTTGACCTTTAAATTCAAATTAGAGTCATGATCTCTCCAATGAGAATTAGGAGTTGTTTTTTTGTGTGATGGTGATGTTTAACATAGGGAGTTTAGTGCCATTGATTTTGCCCCAATCTGACCCTAGGATAGCTCCCTAGGAATTTTCTAAGGTGACTTAGAGATAACCTTAGGTGGCTTGGTTAGCAACATTAGGGAACTCTATTTGGATTCAAATTTAGGATATTTGAGTCTTGAGATCAAGTTATCTCATGGCCCAAATTCCGTTATATTTTGTGTCCATTTAGTCCACCAATTAAGAGCTTCAAAATTCACCCCTAAAATTGACCTAGATCCCCAAATAATTCATTAAAAATTCTTATTAAATCCAAAAAAATCTTATAAGAACTTTAATTGACCCTAATAAAACCTCAAACCTATGAAAAATGAAAACATTATCAGATAACCTTTAATTTCACCTTAATTTCAATTTTAAGTTAAATCAATAATTAATTCTATTAATTAACTGATAAATCTTTAAAAATCCCAAATAAATTACAAAAACTTGGAAACACTCCCATGGGTTATTCCTGACCTTTGAAAGTGATTCCATCAAGTTTAGAATGAGTTTTTATAAAAATGATTAAAACCTTCATAATTAACCTATTTTAAAATTCAAATAATTAAGAAACTTTGGAAAATCATAAATAATTATAGAAAATTCCAAATAAATAAAACTCAAAGGCTAATGGCTCAAATTAATATCTATTTTTTTAAAATGTCAAACCTCCAAAAGCTGGTCAAAGTCAAAAAGTCAACTGCTTGGTCAAACCCAAGTCAAAATCTAGGATAAAACTTTATAAATTCATAATTTTTCATAGAAAACTCCAAATTAAGCATGCTAGCAATCTAACTACTCATCATAAGCTCTTATATTTGTTAAAAATTTGAAACCTTCAAGATTAACCTTAATTTAAAAAGTCATCTTTTAACCCCCTTAATTAATGCATTAAGATAATTTCGTTAAATCCAAAATTACAATAATTCATTAAAATTCCAGAATCTCCTATTATTATTAATAAAACATTCAACCAACTTGTTAAAATCAATCACTAACTAGAATGTTTAATTCCAATCTACCTCTAATTTTAAACCAGCCTAAATTAACTTAATCAACCTCGATTGCAACTAGGTAACCTAGGCCTATGAGGCTATTAGCTTAGCCCCAAAGAAGGTTAAAAAAACATCAAGGCCTCGGTGTGAAACAAAGGTAGTAATCATTTAACCTTTAAAACATATCTAAATTAATTTTCAATACATTAATATTTGAACTCTAACATAAAACTCCCTTAAGCCTTAACAAATTCCAACTTTAGACAACTTCAACTAATTACCCAACCTAAGATCTACCCCAGCTACACGACCTTCTATACATACTTTAGATGGTTTGCTCAGATAGCTGACTCTAGATCAAGGTTAGGACAGTGTTTACTTTCCTGTTGTGTGCCAGATTTTTTGAGATTTTAGTTCATGTTGTAGATGAAATTGTCTAGTGTGTTTACTTACTTTTATTGTACTTTATGGATGATTGATGTATTTAGCGGCTAGATTATCCTTAAGATAGACTAGTTTTTTGCAGGTGGCCATGCTCATATAGAAAAATAAAAAGGGGGCTAAATAAAAATTAATAGTAAACATGCTTGCAATATGTGCTTCAGCTACTAAGCACCCCCAAATAATAAAAAGAGCGTGACTAGCGTATTTTGTTTTCCTGTATATATATATATATATATAACTTTGTAGGAGAGTCTAGAATTTTTATTTTGTATCAAATATAATTTGTTTTAGATGTTAAGAGTTGTGAAAGATGAACTTTGAGTCAGGATACATAGATCCAAAGGTTGGATTCCAAACAGAAAAGGACACCCCTTAGGGGGATAGCCCTTTTCTATTTGGAAGTCCAAATTTGGATCATTCTTTTCATACCCAAATCAAAAAGGGTGGCCTTCCCCTTAAAGGAAGAGCTTGCTTTTCCATTTGGGTAGCTGACTACAAAAACTCTAAGGAGGCTGAAGTGAAGAAGATTGAAGAATTGAAGATGAAGAGTATCCCACTCAAAGTCACTTGCATCTTTATTAAGACTAGAATCTGAATTGTTGTCAGTGGTGCCCGACCACTTTACTTTCTACACTTTTGGGTTGTAATAAGAAAGGTAATTTACCTATGGATATTTATTAATTAATTTGTTTATATTTGATGTGTTAACTAGATTGCATATAGGATTGCTTGCTTTTCTTAGTTTTTTTGGTATTTGTGTGCCACTTTTTATTTTAGATTGGACATGTGAGGCTCTTAAGGGTATGAAAATTTTATACTCATAATCAAAAGTTTAAAATTTTAGGATTTAAACAAAATATAAAGATAATAATTCTATGCAAATAGCCTGGGATCACCCCCGGGGTCGCATGCAAATTACTAAACTTATTGTTCTCTCGTCTTAGACACTTCCCGCCTGTAGGAAGAGTCTGAATAATCTGACCTATGAGGATAATGTGCCATACTTGGAGAAGCCTAGTCTTCTAAAAAATATTTTTAAGCCTTTTTTAAATTTAAATCATACATGATTTGGAGATGTTGACCAGCATACATTATATTATAAACACATTTAAAGGAGTCTAAATTTTAATTGCATCAGTATCTAGCATCTTCACCTAGCATAAGTCAAAGGGGCCACTTAAGACAATCTCTAGATGTAGGCTGCGGATCTCCAAAGCTTTAATAAAATATCCCTACCATTCTATCATAAAATGATCGAATTCATGTATTTATTATTGGCTGGGTGGCTAGCTGGCTCCCCAATCCAGGCTGAGGTAAGTTCATATTATGTACTATATTAGTTTGGTTCAGACTATTGTGGTACAGTGTACAAATTTAGATTTAGGATCCGGGACAAATCTCAGATCATAAGACCCCAAACTTTGAGAATATAATATCAAATTTCTAATAAAATACTCAACACAAACTAAATCTTCTTTCAATCCAAAATGTAAAGTCCAATGTTTAGATTAGATTTGGACACTTTCAGATGGTTCCAAAATCTCAAAGTGTCCCCTTCTCTTCATCCCTTGACTCCATTAATAAGTGCTCCAATTTGATCCACTCCTTCTTGAAATTCTAAATTCACCTCCGTGATATCATTCATAGAAAGTTTTTAACAAAATTTTGCCACTATTTTAATCAAGAGTTTTCTTAGGAGACTCTATCTCCCAATGATGTAATTAACTACGAAGGCTTGAGCTTATAGGAGATTTAGAACCATACACACCTAATTTTCAAAATTGATCTTCAAAATTCATTTGATATTTCTTTTGGGAAATCTCCTTCATAACGATCATTATCGTCATAATCATATGATCGCTAACGGATGATCTTCTCTTTCTCTAAAGAAATTTATCATGCGTTAACATCAGTTCAGATATGAAATTAACGGTCATCTCCTCTTGATTATCATGGTCTAATTTTAGATTGAACCCCACAGGATATGTGGTTCTTCCTTAAATCAGGCAATGATAGCTTAGAAAAAATTTATAATTTTGGATTTGAACTCGTTATAAGATTTTATCTTCGCCTTTCAAAGCGATATATCATCTCTAATGGTCTGTTTGACTTTAGAATTAAAATCTAAACTTAATTCCATATTTCCCAAAAAAAAAAATCTTCAAAGCTCAAATTAGTATTCTTTGGAAAAAATTAACCAACGAAAATCGCTATTGTCATGCCCGAATAATTGTCAAACATTGGTATCTTATTCCTTAGGGGAGATATATCATTTGTTCATAAGGTTTTGGCATGACATTAATGATAGTCTACGTAGAATATCATAGCTAGAAATTAGATCAAACTCTATTTTGCTCTTTTGAGGTCATATGTGGTTCCACCTTGGATTTGGTTATGATATTCAAAGTAGGATTCATAATTTTGAATTTTAACCCCATCTTGAAATTTTACCTCCACTTCTCGAAGTCGTATAACTTTTCTAATGGGATGTTTGATATCAAAATTCAAATCTAAAATTTGATTCTAAATTTCTAAAGAAAACTAATATTTTTTTTCAAAACCTATTTTAAAAAATTCCACCAACAAAATAGAGATCTCACTAACTGTTCAAGAAGGGGTTAGCTATTGTATTTGACTCTGATTACCCCAAACTTCACGCCTGCCCTCTAACACTTTATGCAGACATTATGCCACCTTATGTCCTACTGTGCCACACCTAAATAATTGATTATTATACATAAAATATAAATTTATATGCCTCCTTCTATAGAAACCATAAACATAAGCGCTGCTAATGAATATAAATTCCCTAATACTCTCATATATGATAAATCCTCCCCTCCTGGGGTCCCTAATATCCACTCTAGATTTCTTCCCATTGAATGCACTCCTATAGGGCTCTCCTCCAAACCCCATCGTGCTCAAATCATATCATTATTGGGTAGACATAAGATCATTCTCCACCAGCCTAGCTTTTTTACGTGCTTATAAAAATCACCAATATGGAATAGAACCAAGGAATGCCGCAAACTATCTCACAATCCTAGAAAAAGATGATAACACATCTTTTTAGGGAACATGTCCGGCCAGGACTATGAAATATGCTTCATATTATATCATTGTTTTGCTCCATTGCACTAATCTCATAAAAAGACTAACACATTTGTTAAATGGTAGACAATGATACAAACTTACTCTGGAAAGTCTCTATAAACTCCTCCCATCATATCTTTGCATTTGATATACCCTAGAATATCTTTCTTTTCTATCATATCCACCTTTACTCTACCTCTCCATCTAGTAAAAATAGGACCCATGGTCTACCCTTAGAGTTCTAAAAGCTATCAAATGACTTCTCTACTTTTTTCAACTAGCCTTCAGCCACCTTAGGCTCAATAACAACTTGAAAAAGAGTTAGATTTAGTCTCAAGAATAGCTTTAAGTGCTTATCAAGCTCATCTCTTCTAACTTCAGCCATCTTACCTTGAGCCTCACTAATTAGTTGGACCACTAACCCAACAAATTGCATCATTGAATCAGAATTCATCGCCTCTAGTGTACTTTGAACTATTATAGCCTAATTATAACTATATAAATCATCCACCTCTTGCTCTTAGGGGTTCATGATGCAACAACACTTTAATCTATATTAATAAATAAAATATTCAATTATACATATACATAACACATAATTAATTAATAATTCTTAGATTGAACCTCTAACTTCTTCCTCTTATTGATGTAGATCATTTCTTATAGCTTTGGTAACAATTTCCAATCTTTTCAAACTATTGCTCTGATACCACCCTATGACACCCTGATCTAATGGAAGGTTGGATTACAAAATCTATCATTATCTAACTCAACTATCAAATAATCAGCCAAAGCTACTAGTAAACATAAACTTTTACCAAATGTTATATACATTAATCCAAATCCAAACATTATATTCATTAAAATAATTAAATGCTTGATTACATGATAATATCTAGCTAGTTAGCCCCAAAATCCTGTCTTTATACCTAGTCTACTCCACTAGTCCTTTTCTTTTTCTTAAAATATAAAAAAAAGGGATGAGTACAAGTAACTAAGTAGACTTTCTATCATGACCTATTATATATATCAATATACAAATTAAAAGTTGAATTTGTAATATAAATAAGAGTAATAAAGAAATATATAAATACTAATACAATAATAAAATATAGCGTCCTTAAGGTTTTAGTACATACTAGGAGTTTTCACTTACTTATAAGCTGCTTTCATCGAGGTTTCTAAATATTTCAGAGAATACTTGCCAATAAAGATTCACTTGCACTTGACTTTCATATTTCAATAGAATTCATATAGTATTTTAGAATTCTCACATTCATTTTTTATTATTACTTATACTTATTCATTAATACAAATGCAATGCAATAGTTATGATGCACATGCCCAGATGCCTACTTATAAATGCAATTCCACTTATGTTTCCCTTTTATTTATAATACTCATATATAACAGGTGGGACTAGAATCGCTTCCACATTTGCACTCAATAGATTGGGCTAGAATAGTGCATATTGTATTACATAAAATCCCACACAACTATATATTAATACAAACATAATGCAATGATTATGATGCACATATCTCAATGTTTGATTATAACTCTACTTCCACTTATGCTTCCCTTTTTACCTTCCACACCCATATATAATAAGAGGGGCCATAGTCTCTTTTACATATGCACTTAGCAAATTGGTCTAGAATAAAGTATATAGTATTACATAACCTCCCACATATGCCCTAAGAAAATGGGGCAAAAATAGAATATTTGGGGGCCTTATCATATATTAGATATTGAACTTTTTCAAATATTATAACATCTCCATCTCCATCCTATGAACACCAACAATACAAAAGCGATAGTAACAATCTTAGGACTTCAATGCAGTATTTAGATAATGCATGAATTGCTAGCAAAAGCCACATTGCATGAGCAACATTATAGCTACCAAATATGTTTTATTCAACTTCTCACATTAGAGGGATATTGAGATTAACATTTTAAGACTTTTGTATAACTATCACAAATACTAGAAAAGCTTCAATCAAGCCATATATACAAAAAATGACTTAGGAAAAATTAGTCAACATAAATATAATTTCGTACAATTAAATCATTCAGAGTAGAGCATATGACAACAAATTAAAAGTTATACGATGAAAACTTTGCAAATCTGAGAAAAACACATTTTTATCCATAATTCTTTACTAAAAATTAGAAATTAAAATCAGAGACAGGGATTCAAAAGCCTAACTTGTGCTCTACAATATTTTAAATAGGCCTAACCGATTAATTCCAATATTTGGTCACCAAAATATCTCCCTCTCTTTCACTTTCTTCTCTTGTCCTCTCCTATTCTCTTCTTTGGTTAGGGCTAGGTGAAGATGGTGTTAGCAGATGATTTTATATAATTTAATATTTAAAAATGATTACCTTAAACTAGCACAGCGCAACTCACCATTCTAGCGCCACTGCACTCCCAAAAACTCTTATGGATTCTCTTAGAATATTCTCACCTAAGACTCATCACCGTGGCGATGCTTCCTGGTGCTGTAGTGCACCCCTAAGGCATATTTTTTTCTCAATTTTTCTGAGAGCTATATGTCACGGCATTTCTAACATGGGCACCGACAAAGCAAATTTTCAAACTCTAGTTTTTACTACCCCAACTAATTTCAAACATTGGAGCTTTGTTGTATTAAATCACTTTCTTTTTGTGTTCAATCATCAAAAGGGAAGTCTAAATATTTTTTATTATCAATTTTATATGCATATCCTAGTTGGACCAAATTCCACATATGTTAATCAATGGATTGAATCCATGTAGCCATGCAAAATTTTCAAAACTCAAATAGTATGTTATCGAATGAGGGAACTTGTGTAATAAAATACTCTTATATGGTGATATAATTTCAGGTGATTGCCATTATAGGATCTATTTTAGGTGATGCAATATTTTACAAAGTAACCAGCTCTGGTCCCAATTGAAGTGTATGGCCACCCCCAGGTGGTTTGGGGTTTGGGGGATGATTAAGTCGTAAAATTTTAAAATCTTCTTTTCGTAAACTTTAATTTCAAAAACTAGTTTAAATGAAAAAAAAATTTAGGCAGTTTAATAGATCAATCATTAAACAAACAAAGATGTTATAAAAGGTACAAATGTCAGATTAAGAGGAACTAATATTATTATTAATTACATAATCCATAATGCAAGCTATCATGCAAAAGAATTTAGTAGTTATAATCAAATAATACAAGAAAAGAAGGTGAAAATCTAATTTTAAAAGGTTTACTTACATTCACGCCTTGTGAACTCCTCCTTAAGGTTCACTACTCTTTCCTTCAGCTACCACCAGAAAAAAGAAGCCCCTCTCTTTAACATGTAATAGAAAAAACTTACACCATCTTTGACTATTCCAAGTGAGAAGACAACTACTCTACCCACTACCTAGTCCATAATTATTTACAACAAGAAACTCAAGATCTCTCTGATCGCTTACAAAATCTGATGATACAACAACTCTCCACAAAATAGTAATAAAACACTTAAGGACTTGAGATAGAATAAAGTGAAAAAAATAATGGGTGCATGCGCTCTAGCAAAAAACTTAAAATAATTTGGAGGCTAAAAACTATATTATATATACCTTTAAAAAAAACACTCGCTTACAAAATCTGATGATACAACAACTCTCCACAAAATAGTAATAAAACACTTAAGGACTTGAGATAGAATAAAGTGAAAAAAATAATGGGTGCATGCGCTCTAGCAAAAAACTTAAAATAATTTGGAGGCTAAAAACTATATTATATATACCTTTAAAGAGAACACTTTATGTTATATATATATATATATATATATATATATACA
>NW_021319581.1:301720-324368 GCF_001605985.2 Dendrobium catenatum
CCCCCACCACCCCCTCCCCCCTGAATATATGGGTGTAAATGAATTATGACCAACAGATATAATTATTCTTCCCCTTTGACAACATAAAAAAGAATAACTAAAAATATATAAGAAATTTAAGTGTTAGAATCTAACATCTCATGCATACATATTAACATGCAAAATCTCTCTTTAATTAATGGTTTTATAAAAATATCAGCTATTTGATAATCTGTGTTTATAAAATCTATATCCACATCACTTTTATTAACATGATTTAATAAAAAGATGTCTAATCTCTATGTATTTAGTTCATAAGTGTTGTATAAGATTTGTTATTAAACTAATAACACTTATGTCATTACATTTAATGGGAATATTTGTAAGCATAATATCAAAATCTTCTAATTATTATATTAGTCATAAAACATGAGTAACACAACTATCTATCTCTATGTACTCTGCTTCAAAATTTGATAAAGTGACAGAATTATATTTTCTAGAAGACTAGGAAATAAGTGATGATCCTAAAAATTGATATGTTTCGGATGTACTTTTTCTATCAACTTTATAACCAGCATAATTTTCATAAAAATATATAACTAAATTACATGATAACAAATTTTTTTGGATACCATAAGTTAACTTAGGAGTTCCAATCAAATAGTGAAATATTTGCTTAACTACAATCAAATGTGATTCCTTCAGATTAGCTTGAAATCTTGTACATAAGTATACTGCAAACATAATATCAGGCCTACTGGCAGTAAGATACAAAAGTGAACCTATAATACTCCTATAAGCTTTTTATATATTGGTTTTCCTAATTCATCTAAATCAAGTATATTTTATGGTATTATAGGAGTTTTACTTAATTTGAATCTATTTACATCATATTTTTCTAATAATTCATTTATAAATTTGGTTTGACATATGAATATGCCCGACTCTAGTTGTTTTACTTGAAGTCCTAAGAAAAAGATGAGTTCTCCCATCATACTCATTTCAAATTTATTTGACATTAATAAGGAATACTCAAGGCATAAAATTTCATTTGTACTTCCAAATAATACATCCTTAAAAGTTTATATGGGATGTTAAGCCCTTATGAACTAGCCTGAGGCTAACCAAGAGGGGGTGGGGGGATAAATTGGTATTTTAAAAATCTTTTAATCAAAAACACAATCACATTCAAAATCAAAATTCACCACAAAGAAAATTAAAGTGTAGAAAATAAATGCAGAAGAAGAAATAAAGAACACAAAGATTTATAGTTGTTCGGTCAACATGACCAACGACTACTCCCCTGAGGCGCCCTCTGAATATTGCACTAAACTCAGTGCTCTCATTTTGCCCCCACAGCAAGGCAGAGAAGCCTATACAAACCTCCTTTCCACCAACCCAAGTGAGGTAGAGAACCCAACTCCTTTTACCTTCTCCTAAAGTAGGCAGAGAACCTAACTCCTTTTGCTTCCTCCTAATATAGGCAGAGAATCTAATCAGATGCTAACGTTTACCTCTCTAGAACCCCCAAGGATAAGGGACTATGATGGAAGAAGAATATGTGGATCAAAGATTAGAGTAACCTTTGTGAAACCCTCTCACAAACTCCCCCTCATAAGATCCTCTCTCTCTCTCCCTCTCCTCTAGGCTCTCTTAGGTCAAGACAGTAGCAAAAGATTACTAAAGGGTAGAACAATAGCTCTTTAATAGAAGAGCTTCAGAATAGCTCTTATTTTATACAAACCAACTTTATCGTCTAGGATGATGCAGATATCGTCCTAGCTGATCAGTGTAAATTTTGCTAAATCAGCCCGATCGATTTAGGATGATTAGAAGATTTTCGGTCAAATCGTTTAGGCTGATATAATATCGTCCTGGAAGATCAGAACAATTTTGTGTATATCATCCAAACAATCGCTATGAAAAGATGTTTGGACAATGAAAAATTAGCTTGATCATCTAGGACAATCGTGAGATCGTCCTGGCCGATTAGCTCAAATCCGAGGAAAATCGTCCTAAACATCGCCCTGAATAAAAACTAGCTGATGTCAATCATCCAAGCGATTGTCCCGAAGGATCCTGCAAACATCTCGGATGATGTGATTGAGCAATCAAATCTTAATTGCTTTTTTTAATTACTATATTAATTTAGGCATAATTGATTTTGCATCATCCTAGACGATGTCCTGGATGATGTCCAAAAATTAAGAATAGCTAAATAGATCTAGCGGCTTATTCTTTCTGATTTGAGCTTATCATCCCGGTCGATACGAATATCATCCAGAATGATGTGCTTAATGATGGATGCTTTAACCAGGATGCCCTTAGGCTTTTGATTTTAAGCTGATTGTCCATAAATGAGTTTAGGATTGTCTCGAATAATGTGATCAAAATAGAGAACCCTAATTAATAGATATAAATTTTCCCTCGTGTGTGTGTGTGTGTGTGCAAGGTTACTTACTATTAGGAACCACATTTATTATAAATAGACTCAAGAAAGAAAAATCTTTACAAATTGACTTAGACCTGGTCTACCCAATCTTGAGCTGGTTCAAATTGCAGTCTTGATCATGTGGACCTGAAATGTTAGTAGGCAAGGAAGTCATAGTAAAACAGAAGTATTTGTAATCATCAAATTCTATTTCTGAAAATAGATACGTAATAATCTTCCCCTTTTTGATGATGGCAAACATACAAAAATTTAAACAGTTAAGGCAATTTAATAAAAATAGTGTGAAGAAAAGATACAGATCAACTATTTAAAAATAGAATCAAAGTATAAAGCAAACAGTACAATAGACCACTCCAACTTTTGACATCACAAAAAGGAGGAAAGTAGAATAGAAATAAACTAGAAACTAAACAACAACAAAAATAGAAACAAACTAAAACGAAAAATTACATTAAAATAAAACTAGTAAAATGTCGGGTCATGATGATTTGAAGGAGGAGGAGGTGGTGATGGCTGCTGAAAGTAGCTAGACAGTGTGGCGAATTGTGCTCCAAACAAGGCCATGTCCTGGTCGTGCTGCTACTGCTGGTGTGCAACAAAGGCGTCGAAGCGGGCTAAGTCCTCAGCATGTTGTTGCTCCTGAGCAGCAACGTAAGTGTTGAAATGGGCTTCCTACTGATCGAAATGCTCCACCAGCTCATCTAGCTGAGAGTGCTAGCAAAGTTGAGCAGGTGTAGGAACAGGTGGGGGAACCTCCTCCTCCTCGACCCCCTGAGCTTCCTCGTCCCTCGGGTGGAGATGAGTACTGTGAAGGACATTAAAGGAATTATTTGAGTAGAAGGCAGGCTGATAGTTGGGAGGAGAAGGATATTAGATGTTATATTTGGATTCTAGAACATATGCAATGATATATCCTAGGGCAATATTTGGCTTCCTCCTATGACTTGGATCTTGAATTGTAGTCAAGTACTTGATGTAGCGAAAGATCAAATCGGTTGCATTGAATTCTCGATGGGCCATAATATAAAAAGTGATGAGTCAAAGAAGGGCAGTGATATGGACTCGATCACTAGCTTTGGTAATAGCAAATGTGCGAAGGACATGCTGGATCATCTCAGCATCTCTAAGTAAAGAGCTAATCTCTCCAATATGAAAGTGGGTATTAGAGTTGCGAAGAAAAAGATTAGCCGGAGCCCAATCAAAATCAAGATCACAACACAGGGTATGGAGTTTTTCCCATGTGGTGGAAAGTTATAGGAATTCTTAGCAATCCTGATATGTGATCTCGATGGGGTATCAATTCATATATGATTCAAGAGCAGTGAAGGAATAATTTATTCGAAGGCTTGCGAAGAATAAAAAAAGAAGCTCTAAATTGAAAGGGATTGCAAGAGTGAGAATGAAACACAAAAAGGTGTGAGAGAATAAGTAAAGTACCGGATAAGAAAGGTGGTTTGGGTTGATCGATCGAGAAACAGTAATGTTGGAGTCTTGTAGCATTAATAGGCAATTTGATCGTCCGCCTCTATGAATCGAGGGGCCAAAGTTGCCCTCGAGGAACTTTCAGAAGCGTGGCGAGATCGCTTGCCTACTGTCATGATCATGAATAACAAGAAAAGAGGAAGTAAGAGGCTAGTAGAAGGAGATGGTGTGAGAAAATTGGCTGAAGGGGCTCTAAATTTAAAGTATTAGCCTGATCATCTAGGATGATCGCTTAATTGTCCAGGCCAATCGGGTTCATTCAGGACGATTGGTCAAAAAAGCGGTCGTATCATTCAGGACGATCCGATATCGTCCGGGATGATAAGACACAGGCAATCGTCCTAAGGAGACAAGCCGGATGACCGTTGAAAAAGAAGATCATCTTGGCCGATTAGGTGGATCATCCAGGCCAATGCCCAATAATGGATCGTACCGGCCGAATTTAGAAACATTTAAAATATTGCCATATATATCATACAGGATGAACAGGTGGATCGTCCTGGCCGATCATCAATAATTGATCATACCGATCAAGTTTAAAGTGTTTTAAAACATATTGCCACGTGTATCGGTGAGGCCAAACAGGTGGATCATATGGGTCAATTTTCCATAAATTGAGCAAAGAGAGAATAACATCGTCCAAACTTAAAGAGAATAATCTAGAACGGTCATAGATCAATGAAGCAGAAAGATGATAATATCGTCCAGGACGATAATGCATCATCCAGGATGATAAAGAGCAGAAAGGTTAGAACAGCCAGCAGACGATTTTAAGAAGTAAATTAAATAGATTTTCTAGGATGATAGGAATATCGTCCAGGATGATGTGAGAAAATGTTTAAAATAGAGGAAGGATGGAGATGATCAGACAAGGCCCAAAAATAATAAAATAAACTGAAAATGATAAAAAATAAGATACATAAAAATGAACAAAAAATAAATTTTTTTTCAAGGCAGGAATATGACATAGTCTCTATGTGATTGATTTAAAGACTTATAAGTCAATGAATTAAAATCATCAGAATCCAAAAAATTGGTAACACACTCGATCCTGTTATCGCTAACTCAGACTTCTCCCAGAGCAAAACTTCTTTTGAAAATAAAGATCTAAATCAGAAGAATCAATTGGATGAGAAAAAGAAATCCATTCAAAACTTAGTTTCAGAAAAATATTTTATAGAATAATATATCAAAGTAATTAGTTATGATCAAGAATCCCGAAATCAAGCATTTGAAAATTATACCACTAAAATAGGATAGAGAAATAGACACAATCAACGGTATTTTTATCCTTTAACAGATTAAGAGATTTAAAATATTGACTACAAATTTTCAAAAATAAAAATAAGGCAAAAATATCATTTCAACAAAAAAAGAAAAACCAAAAACATAAGAGATATAACAACTAAAGAACAACAACAAACATAATAAACTAAAACAGAAAATAACAACAATCAACAGAGTAGTAGACATGCAATTCAAAATTTATTAAGCAGTAAGTTTATGCAATTATGAGCCGTGAGCCTCCGTTGTCCAAGTAACATATGCTTTCATGAGGTCTTTGGTGAGAGCACACCTACAAAAATCATCAACAGTCAGATTTAGGAACCCAAACAGGTTTGGGTCCCTTCTTACGAAAAGAAGAATACAATGTATTTGTATTATGCTGTGAATCATGTAATTTTGATCTCCACACCCAATGTGTACTATGATGAATAGTGTAAGTGTGTGCAATGTGTCCTAGTATGCCACATGAAAAATATCTAACTCCAGGAAAAGGATTTACTAATCTGTTTGGGCTATAATGCCTCTTCTTAGGTTTTGGCTTTAGATCAGGTGTTGATGTATTCCAATTTCTCTCAAGTGTATTCAATTTAGCTTTTATCCTCAGTTTAGCACTTTTTAAATCAATATCATCAACTCTCAAATTGTGCTCTTTATGCTCCGATTTATCAATGTATATCTTAAAATCATATTCAAGTGAGGAGTAGGATGCTTTCAATAAATCATGCTCAGTAACCAACTCCGAGTGCTTTTTATTCAATTCATCAAACTCATCAAGTAAAGACATGTGATTGCTATCAATTTGGGAATGATCTTTCATCAAAACTTAATTCTCTTTTTGTAAATTCAAAAACTCCAATTTCAAGCTAGCATGCATTTTTTTTAAGTTTTCTATATGATGCATGAATTTTCACACAAATTTCCATTAATTGATCATAGGTTGGTTCACATACCTCTTCTTGATCAGATTGTTCATGTTGATTATCGGCCATTAAACATAAGTTTATGGTTTCCTCCTCTACTTTAGTCTCATAGGAGTCAGATGCAGAATCCATCCAGAAAGCTTTTTGGGATTATTTTTTGTCCTTCCTATATTTGGGTTTCTCCTCACCCTTCTCCTTGCTTGGGGCTTCTTAAGAGTAGGATAATCAACTTTAACATATCCAGGCTTCCTATATTCAAAGTAAATAACATTATAAGAACTTTTATAATTTTTTCTATCCTTACCTCTTTTCCACTTCTGATAATCTTTTTGCTTCTTCCTTAAAAAGCTTTTGAATTGCCTAGTGACGAAGGTACAATCATTGTTTTCAAATTCGAAAGAATTAGTGTTCGTGTTGTTAGCTTTTACTGCCACAGTTTTCTCCTTCTTTTTCTCACATGCATTAAGATTTCTTTGATTCACTCCTTACTCGTAATCAATGAGTGATCCAAGTAAGTTATCAATCAAATAAGTGTTCAAATCTTTAGATTCAATAACTTTAGTGATCTTAGCATCAAAAGAAGAAGGCAAGCATCTCAAAATTTTATTGACCCTTTTATAATTAGTTAGCTCTCTTCCTAAAGTATGTAATGAGGTGACAATTTGAGTAAACTTTGTATATATTTCAAAAATTGATTCAGAAGGTTTCATACAAAAAAGTTCATAATCATCAAAAGAATATTCAATCAAGATTGTTTAACTTCATTGGTTCCTTTATAAGTTACACATAATCTATCCCAAATTTCTTTACCAGTTGCACAAGTTGAAATACGCATATAATCTTCAGATTTCAAAGCACATAAAAAATAATTCAAGTAAAAGGGAGGGGTGAATTGGTATTTTAAAATTTAAAATAAGTTCTGCTAAATCTCTTTCATCAAAAGCCCATTCAGTAAAAGAATTTTTAATTTTAATGCCATTAAGTTCACGAGAAGGTGGTGTATAACATTCTTTAACAAGCATCCATATATGATAGTCAATTGATTGTAAAAATATAGACATGCTAGTTTTCCAAAAATCAAAAGGAATATTATCAAATATGAAAGTTCGTTAGGGATGTTAAGCCCTTAAGAACTAGCCTGAGGCTAACCAAAAGGGAGGGGTGAATTGGTATTTTAAAATTTTTCTTAGATAAAGCACAACAATCATAAACCAAAATTACCAAAGAAATCAGAGTGCAAAAAATAAATAAACACGGAAGAAAAATAAAGAAAGATCACACCGAATTTTTAGTGGTTCAGTCAATCCTTGACCTACGTCCACTCCTCAGAGGCACCCTCCGAGTATTGCACTAACAAAGTGTCTCTCCTTTAGCTCCCACAGTTAGGCTGAGAAACCTATACAACAGACTCCTTTTCACCAACCCCGGTGCGGTAGAGAATCGACTCCTTTTGCTTCCTCCTAAACTGGGCAAAGAACCCGGACCTTTTGCTGAAGTAGACCTCCCAAGAATGAAAGATGGAGAACAGACATGATGACTTGAAACCTTCCTTGGAATAACCTTTGTGATCCCTCTCACAAACTCCCCTTCATAAGTTTCTCTCTCTCTCCTCTCTCTCTCTCTCTCTCTCTCTCTCTCTCTCTCTCTCTCTCCCTCTCCCAAGGCTCTCTCAGGTCAAGAAAGTAGTACTCAAGGTCTTAAGCATGAGAAAATTTGGGTCCTTTAAATATAATTTTAAAAACTAACATTATCATCCAGGACGATATGAATATCATCCTGGTCGATCAGTATAAAGTAAGCTCAATCAGCCGGGACAATTTGGGATGATCAGAAGAAAATTGGTTACATCATCCAGGCTGATATAAAATCATCCTGGACGATTAGTTCAAATCCAAGGAAAATCATCCTGAACATCACCCTGAATAGATTCTGGTCGATGTCAATCATCCAGTCCATCGTTCTGGCTGATTCTGCGATCGGCCTGGCCGATGTGATCTATCAAAAAGCCTTAATTGCTTTCTATAATTGCCAGATTAATTTAGGCATAATTATGCTGCATCGTCCAGGCCGATGTTGAGTTCATCCTGGCCGATGTTTTAAAATAAAGAATACATAATTTAATCATGACAACTAATTCTTTTTTATTTGAGCCTATCGTCCTGGCCGATATAAGGATCGTCCAGGATGATTTTCTTAATGACGACTGCTTAACCAGGATGTCTTAATTAGGATTTCTATTTTTTAATTGGATCGGCCTAGCCGATATGAACATCGTCCAGGCCGATGTACTCAAAATAGAAAAACTCAAAAAACCCCTTAAGTGTGTGTGTGTGTGTGTGTGTAAGGTTACTTAGCATCATCAACCATTTTTATAATTGACTCAAGAAAGGAAAAATTATAAACTTGACTCAACCTAAATCTACCTGATCTTGAGCTGGCTTGAGCTGCATTCGATCTTGTAGACCTAAAAAGTTAGTAGGCAAGGAAATCGTAGGAAATCATGAATGTTTGCTATCATCAAAAGTCTAATCCGTAAACTCTGATTTACAATAATCTCCCCATTTTTTATGATGGCAAACACACCCAGAAAATTGCAAGCAGTTATGGTAGTTCAGTAAAAACAGTGTTACAAAAAAAGCAGTTCACTAAGTTCCAGAATTCAAAGTACAAGATATATCAGACTACTCCCCCTTTTGACATTACAAAAAGGAGAAGAAAATTAAAAACAAACTAAAACAACTAAAACTAAAAGAGAAACAAAATACATAAAAACAAATAAGAGAAAAAAAACACAAAGTAAATAAGAAAAAACAAGGGCACTGATCATCAGACGGAGTTAGTGGTGGTGGTGGTTGCTGAAAGCAACTTGAGAGCGTAGCAAATTATGCCCCAAACTAGGCCATATCCTGGTCGTGCTGCTACTACTGGTGTGTAACATAGGCATCGAACCGTGCCTCCCATTGATCAAATCTCTCCACCAACTAATTTAACTGAGAGTGCTGGCAGAGAGGAACAGGTTCAGGAACAAGAGCGGGAGCGGGAGCCTCCTCCTCCTCGGCCCCTAGAGCTTCCCCATCCCCTAGGTGGAGACGCGTACTGTGAAGGGCATTGAAGGAATTGTTTGACTAGAAGGTGGCGGATGGTTGGGAGGAGTAAGATATTGAAAGTTGTATTTAGATTATAGAACATATGCAATGATGTGTCCTAGAGCAAGATTTAGCTTTCTTCTATGACTTGGATCTCGAATGGTAGTCAAATGCTCGATGTAGCGAAAGATCAGATCTGTGGCATTGAATTCTCTATGGGCCAGAATATAAAAGGTTGTAAGTGAAAGAAGTGGAGTGATATGGACTCGGTCCCCGGCTTTTGGAATAATAGAAGTGCGAAGGACATGCTGGATTGTCCTAGCATCTAAGAGTAAAGAGCTAGTCTCTCCAACATAGAAGTGTGTGTTGGTGCGGTGAAGAAAGTGATTTGCAGTGGACTAGTCAAATTCAGGATCAGAGACAAGGGTATGCAACTTATCCCTAGTGGTGGATAGCTGCAATAGTTCAGCACAATTTTGATATATGATCTCGACAGGACGTCGATTCACATAAGAGGTAAGAGCAGTGTAGGAAGAATTTATGTGGAGGTTTGCATAAAATTCAAAAAGAAGTTCAGAACTAAAGGGGACTGCGAGGGTGAGAATAAAGCAAAGAGAGGTGTGAGTGAAAGATCCAATACTGGATAGGAGAGATAGGCTAGATTGATTATTTGGGAGAGACTAATGCCGCACTCTTTGTAACGATGGTAGACAGACTGATCATCAGCCTCCCAAAAATAAGGGTCTAGCATGTCCCTCGAGGAGCTGCCAGATATACTGACATGTGCATTGTCTAAGACGAACAGGTATATCAGACAGGACGATAACCAATAAATGCATCATCCAGGATGAAAAAACATATCAGCCAGGATGATAAAGATAATTGTATCAGAGGTCGATCATATTGTCCAGGATGATAAAGGATCGTCCAGGATGATGCGAGAAGAAAAGTCAGAATATTTAGCAGACGGAATTTTTGAAGCACGAAAAACTGATCGTTAAGGACGATATAAATATCGGTCAGGACGATGTGATAAAAATTTTCAAATCAAAAGAAGGATGGAGATAATTAGAGAAGGCCCAAAAACAACAAGATCAACAAAAATAACAACGATAAAATAAAAGCCATATAAAAAAACTAAGTTTTTTTTAATCACGGCTTGAATATGATATAGTTTATTAAATTGCAAAATTCGAAATCATGTCCTTGAAAATCTTAAGTGATATATGAAATCTTCTAAGTTTTAAGAGTTGGAAGAAAGGAAGATAGCTTACTTTTTGATGGGCTCATTTTATGCCTCTTGTCCATTGAATGACGCACTTTGCGCATCTTTTGATTTTTGATACACTTAGTGTGTGTGTGTGTGTGTGTGTGTATTTTTTCCAATTTGGCATCATTAGCCACTTTTTTTCATTATTTTTGCAAGCTAGATTCTTTTCCAAACACTCTTAAATATTCTTAGTTGTGAGTATATCTTCCAGATATTAGAGAAGAAAAACCCACTCTCTAATATAGGGAAGAACAATTCACAAAACAGAATAAAAAATCATGTGAGAGATGCATGAACAGGATAATGAGAAATCTTGAAGTAACATAAAAAACTTCGACTATTATGGTATAAGCTAGACTACTGTAACAAGGTATAAAAGATCTTAATTGCATAATCCAGTTGTTAATTTGAGATAAACTTTTAATTAGAAAAGAAATTTTTACCACCAAAATAGGTTAGAGAAAGAGACACAATCAACGGTGTTTTTACCCTTTAGCAGATTAAGAGATGTAAAGTATTAACTCCAAATTTTCAAAATAAAAACAAGGTATAAGATATCAATTCAGCGATGATTTGAAAAAGAAAAATAAAGCAAGGCATATGGAAAAATAAAGTACCAAAAAAAATAAATAACAAAAACTAGAAAAATACAGCAAATTAATCACCAAATAAAACATCAGTAGAAATCAAGTTCATGCATTAATGTCAATCACACCCAATCTGGTCCTTAAATTTGTGAAAGTGTCGAAGGCCAGTGGTTTAGTAAAAATGTCAGTCAGATGATTCTCAATTGCCACATAATGTAACTCAATGTCTCCCGTAGTCACATGGTCTCTAATAAAGTGATGCCTAATGTCAATGTGCTTAGTCCATGAATGTTGGATAGGATTCTTAAAAATGCAGATTGCACTAGTGTTGTCACAAAGAATTGAGATGGTGCCTACAGGTAATCCTAAATCCAATACTTGCTGTTTTAGCCAAAGGACTTGGGCCACATAACTTCTTAAAGCAATGTACTCAGCTTCAGCGGTGGAAAGAGCAACAGAGTTTTTCTTTCTACTAGACTAGGAGACTAAAGACGGTTCTATGAATTGGCAAGTTCCAGAAGTGATTTTTCTATCCACCTTATATCCTACAAAATCAAAATCAGAAAATTCAATAATCTCAAAATAAGTACTGTGCCTAGGGTACCAGATTCCTAGGTTTTGGGTTCATAAAAGATATCTAAGAATTCTCTTAACTACAGTCAGGTGGGCCTTGAAATCTAGCACAAAGACAAATGCTAAATATTTTATCAGGTCGGCTAGTAGTCGGATAAAGTAAAGATCCAATCATCCCTTTATACTTCTTCTGATCAACTGATTTTCCATTTGGGTCCTTGTCTAATTGAATTCTTGAGGTCATGGGAGTATTAAATAGCTTAGCTTTGTCCATTTCATATTTCTTCAAGATGTCCTTTATGTACTTTGTTTGGCTCAGAAAAATTCCATCATCTGATTGTCTATTGCTAAACTCCAAAAAATAGGATAATTCCCCCATTATACTGATCTCAAACTCCTTACTCATTATTTTAGAAAAAATCATCACATATCCATTTATCAAAAGATCAAAAAATTATATAATCGACATAGATCTGAACAATGAGTAAATCATCTCCTACTTTCCTCAGTAAAAGGGTGGTGTCTACACTCCCCTTAACAAACTCCCTTTCTAGTAAGAATGTGCTAAGCCTCTCATACCAAGCTTTAGGTTCCTGCTTTAATCCATATAAGGTCTTTTTTAATTTCAAAACATGATTTGGAAATTGGGAACTCTCAAAACCTAGGGGTTGCTCTACAAACACATCCTCTTTTATTTTCCCGTTTAAAAAGGAACTCTTAATGTCCATTTGGAAAAGATTAAATCCCTTATAACAGGAAAATGCTAATAGCACTCTAATGGCTTCCAATCTAGCTATAGGGACAAAAGTCTCCTCAAAATCTATCCCTTCTATTTGGTTATACCTCTTAGCCACTAATCTTTCCTTATTCCTAACCACCACTCCAGAATCACACCTTATTTTTAAAAACCTACTTGGTTCCAACTATACTTTGTCCCTTACGTCTTTATACAAGTTCCCAAACATTATTCCTAACAAATTGTTTCAACTCCTCCTACATAGCTAAGATCCAAAACTCATCAGAAAGGGCTTGGTTTATATTGGTGGGTTCAGTCATTGAGATAAAGGCAAAGTGATTCACTTCCTTCCAAGTCCATGTATAGTCCTAACTCCATCAGAAGGGTCTCCTAAGATCAAATCTTTATGGTGACTCGAAGAGTATCTCCAATCTCTAGGAAAAGTGTGTGACGATTCAACCCTTTCCTCCAGATCTATATTTTCTACTCCTTAGGTAACCTCTTCTACTTGTTCAGTGTTTTGGTGCTGTACCCTCTTATCTAAATTTTCTACTCCAGTGTTAATCTTTCCAACATCATCATCATCCTTAACTCTATGCTTTCTAGGATCAGACTCATCAAACACTACATGTGTAGTCTCTTCCACCACTAAAGTCCTCTTATTAAACACCCTAAAAGACTTCCTAACACTAGAATATCCTAAGAACACTCCTTCATCAAATTTTATATCAAATTTCCCTAAGTGAGACTTTCTATTATTGTGAATAAAAATCTTACAACTAAAGACATGAAGGTGGAAAAGACTAGGTGTCTTACCCTTAAGGATCTCATAGGGTGTCTTATCTAATTTGGCTCTAACATTCACCCTATTCAACACATAACAAGCTATGTTAATCGCTTCAACCCAAAAGTATTTTGAAAGTGAATACTCAGCAAGCATGGCTCTAGTGGCTTCCACTAAGGTCCGGTTCTTCCTTTCAGCTACCCTGTTCTATTAAGGGGTCCTAGGAGCTGAGAGGTTGTGGCTAATACCCTTGTCCTCATAAAATCTCCGAATATCTCATTTTCAAACTCTCCCCCATGGTAACTATGGATGGTCAAGATCTCACAACCTAGATTTATTTGAATCAAAGTGAAGAAGGATCTAAACTCATCAAATGACTCATTTTTGTGTGAAAAAAATCTAATCCAAGTAAACCTCGAGTAGTCATCGACAATCACAAAACTATAGACTTTCCCTCTGCTAACGGGTCCAAACAAATCCATATGAAGGACTTCTAAAGGTCTAGAGGTGCTAGTGTCCTTAATGGAGTAAAAAGTGGAGTGGATTTGCTTTCCTAATTGGCAGGCATCACAAAGGTGGTCTTTTGAAAACTTAAGCTTGGGGACACCTCTAACTAGGTCTTTTTGGGTCACTTTCCTAAGGATTTTCATACTAGCATGACATAATCTCCTGTGCCACAACCATGAATCATCAATAGCAGTTTTTAAGCAAAATGAAGCAGCACATTCAATGTTATTTAAATCAAGCATGTAAACGTTGTTGATCCGCTTTCCCTGCAAAACAATGTTATTATTTTAGCTCATAATACATGAATTTGCCAAAAAAATTATGATGAAGCCCTTGTTGTAAGGCTGATTGATGCTGAGCAAATTGTGTTTCAGTCCATCTACAAGTAAAACATTTTCAATCAGAAGATTCTTGGAATTACCAATTATACCTGCTCCTACCACCTTCCTGGTGGTGTTGTCTCCAAGAGTCATCTTGCCTCCTGTCCTGGTCTCCAGCACTATGAATTGATTGGCATAGCCAATCATATATCGAGAGCATCCACTGTCCATGTACCACATACTCTCACAAGGCCTTTTGTGAGAGCTTGCCTACAAAATAATCAAATGTCAGATTTAAGAACCAAAATATATTTGGATTCCTTCTTATGGAAAGTAGAACGCAATGCATGTTGTGGATCATATAACTTGGATAACATACCCAATGTGAGCTATGATGAATGGTGCAAATGTGCTATATATCCTAGCATGCCACATGAAAAACATCTAACTCCAAGAAAAGGATGCACTAATCTACTCCTATGGTGATGCTTTTTATGTAATTTTTTATTTTCCAAGGTTTTTAAATTTTTTAATTTTTTATATTCTTTTTCTAACTGAGAATGGGACAATTTTAAAGAATCATGATAATCAGATAACTCAGCATGCCTTTTGTTTAACGCATCAAATTCATCAAGTAAAGCCATGTGATTTGAATCAATTATTGAATGATCTTTGAGAATAATTTCATGCTCTTTTTGTAAATTAAAAAATTCTAATTTCAAGCTAGCATGAGTTTTCTTAACTTTCCTATATGATGCATGTATTTTTTGAGAAACTTCAAGGAGTTGCTGATAGGTTAGTTCACATACCTCCTCTTGGTCACTTTGACCAAGATTATTATCTGCCATTAAGCAAAAGTTTATTGTCTCCTCCTCAGGTTCAATTTTAGAGGAATCAGAAGCAGAATCTCCCCAGAATGCCTTTTGGAATCGCTTATTGCTTTTGTCCTTTTTGAGGTTTGGTTTCTCCTCACCCTTCTCCTTACTTGGGTGTACCTTAAGTGTAGGACAATCAGCTTTAACGTGCTCAGGCTTCCTGCATTCAAAGTAAATTGTATTATTAGAATTCTTAAAATTTTTGCTACCCTTAACTTTATTCCACTTTTAATGAATCTTGTGCTTCTTGCTTAGAAAGTTCTTAAATTGCCTTATGATTAAAGCAACATCATCGCTTTCAGACCCGGAAGAGTCAGTATCTGAATCGTTTGCCTTAAGTGCCACCATTTTCTCCTTCTTCCTTTCATCTGCATCAAGATTTCCTTAGTTCACCCTTTCTTATAAGCAATGAGTGAATCAAGTAAGTTATTAATCGAATATGTATTTAAATCTTTAAATTCATATATTGTAATAATTTTTTTATCAAAAGAGGAAGGCAAACATCTTAAAATTTTGTTTACTTTTTCATAGTTAGAAAGTTCTCTTCCTAATTAATGCAATGAAGTAACAATCTGAGTAAACCTTGTATACATTTCAGAAATCGACTCAGAAGGTTTCATACGAAAAAGTTCGTAATCATGCAAGAGAATATTCAAATGGGATTACTTGACTTTATTAGTGCATTCATAAGTGATACATAATTTATTCCAAATTTCTTTACCAGTAATACAAGTGGAAACACGCATGTAATCTTCCAATTTCAAAGGTAAGAAAAAACATTTTAAATATTTTGCATTTAATTGTGCTAAATCCCTATCATATAGAGTCCATTCAATAAAAGGAAGTGGAACAGTAATGCCATTCAATTTTCTAGTTGGAGGTATATAACCATCCTTAACAAGCATCCACATGCGATAATCAATTGATTGTAAAAACGTAGACATACTAGTTTTCTAAAAATTAAAAGGAATATTATCAAACAAAGGTGGTCGAGTAATAAAATACCCTTCTGCAGTATTACGATTCTCGTTGTTAGCCATGGATCAAAATTCAAAAAGTTTTCAAACTTAGTTTTTATGAATCCTGCTCTGATACCACTTGAAAGTTTGTTAGGGATATTAAGCCCTTAAGAACTAGCCCGAGGCTAACCAAGAGGGGGGTGAATTGATATTTTAAAAATTTTCTTAGATCGCATAACCAATCATAAACCAAAATTACCATAGAAATTAGAGTGCAAATAATAAATAAATGCTGAAGCAAAATAAAGAAAGATCACACCGGATTTATAGTAGTTCGGTCAATCCTTGACCTAGGTCCACTCCTTAGAGGCACCCTCTGAGTATTGCACTTACTAAGTATATCTCCTTTAGCTCTCATAGATAGGTGGAGAAGCCTTTACAACAGACTCCTATTCACAAACCCTGTTGCGGCAGAGAACCGACTCCTTTTGCTTCCGGACCTTTTGTTGAAGTAGACCTCCCAAGAACCTCCCAAGAATGAAGGACGAAGAATAGAGATGACGACTTAGAACCTTTCTTGAAGCAACCTTTGTGATCCCTCTCAAAAACTTCCCCTCATAAGTTCCTCTCTCTCTCTCTCTCTCTCTCTCTCGTCTCTCTCTCTTCTCTCTCTCTCTCTCTCTCTGCTCCCTCTCCCAAGCTTCTCAAGTCAAACAGCAACACTCAGTCTAACATGAAAATGTGTGGGTCCTTTAAATAGAATTTCAAGAATTGATATTATCCTCCAGGAAGATAGGAATATCATCCTGGCTGATTAGTACAAAGTAAGCTCAATCAACCGGGATGATTTGGGACAATCAGAAGAAAATTGGTTACATCATCTAGGCTGATATAAAATCGTCATGAATGATTAGTTCAAATTCAAGGAAAATTGTCCTGAACATCACCCGGAATAGATTATGGCCGATGTTAATCATCTAGTCCATCGTCATGGCCGATTCTGCAATCGGCCAAGCCGATGTGATCGTATCAATCAACCTTAATTGCTTTCCATAATTGTCTGATTAATTTAGACATAATTATGCTGCATCATTCAGGCCGATTGTGAGTTTGTCCTGACCGATGTTTTAAAATGAATAATACCTAAATTGATCATGGCTGCTGATTCTTTTTTATTTGAGCCTATTATCCTAGCCGATACAAGGATCATTCAGGATGATTTGCTTAATGATGGCTACTTAACTAGGATACCCTAATTAGGGTTTCTATTTTTAGTTGGATTAGCCTGGCCGATATTCATATCATCCAGGCCGATGTACTCAAAACAGAAAAACTTAGAAAACCCCTCAAGTGTGTGTGTGCAAGGTTACTTAGCATCAGGAACCACTTTTATAATTAATTCAAGAAAGAAAAAAATACAGACTTGACTCAACCTAAATCTACTCGATCTTGAGCTGGCTTGAGTTGCATTCAATCTTGTGGACCTAAAAAGTTAGTAGGCAAGATAGTCGTAGGAAATCATGAATGTTTGCTATCATCAAAAGTCTAATCCATAAACTCAGATTTGCAACAAAACAAAGGTGGTCGGGTAATAGAATATCCTTCCATTGTGTTATGATTACCAATGTTAGTCATGAATTAAAATTCAAAAAGTTTTCAAATTTAATTTTATGAATACCGCTCTGAAGCCTCTTGAAAGTTTGTTAGGAATGTTAAGCCCTTATGAACTAGCCCGAGGCTAACCAAGAGAGGGAATGAATTAGTATTTTAAAAATCTTTTAATCAAAAACACAATCACATTTAAAACCAAAATTCAACACAAAGAAAATCAAAGTACAAAAAATAAAGACGGAAGCAAAAATAAAGAACATAGAGATTTATAGTGGTTCGGTTAACATGACATACGTCCACTCCCTGGAGGCGCCCTCCGAGTATTGCACTAAACTCAGTGTCTCTCCTTTTACCCCCATAGTAAGGCGGAGAAGCCTATATAAACCTCCTTTCCACCAACCCAAGTGAGGCAGAGAACCCAACTCCTTTTTCTTCCTCCTAAAGTAGGCAGAAAACCCAACTCCTTTTGCTTCCTCTGAAGCAGGCAGAGAACCTTGATCAGATGCTGAAGTTTACCTCTCTATAACCCCTAAGGATAAGGGACTATGATGGAAGAAGAAGATATGGATCAAATCTTGGAGCAACCTTTGTGAAACTCTCTCATAAACTCCCCCTCACAAGATCCTCTCTCTCTTTCCCTCTCTTCTAGGTCTCTCAGGTCAAGACAGCAGCAAAAGATTTCTTAAAGGGTGGAACAAGAGCTCTTAAACAGAAGAGCTTTAGAATAGCTCTTATTTTATACAAACTAAATTTATCATTTAGGATGATGTGGATATCATCTAGGATGATGTGGATATCGTCTTGGCCAATCAACATAAATTTTGCTCAATCAGCCCGGCCGGTTTGGGACGATTAGAAGATTTTTGATCATATCATCCAAACCGATATAATATCGTCCTGGACGATCAGTACAATTATGTGAATATCATCCAGACAATCGCTTTGAAAGGATGTCTGAACAATGAAAAATTAGCTTTATCATCCAGGCCAATCTCACAATCATCCTGGCTGATTTGCTTAAATCCAAGAAAAATCATCCTAAACATCACCCTGAATAAAAGCTGGCCGATGTCAATCGTCCAAGCAATCATCCTGAATGATCCTGCGATCATCACAAATAATGTAATCAAACAATCGAACCTTAATTGCTTTCCTTAATTACCAGATTAATTTAGGCATAATTGAGCTGCATTGTCCATGCTGTGTCCTAGACGATATCCAAAAATAAAGAATACCTAAATAGATATGGCAGCTGATTCTTTATGATTTGAGCCTATCGTCCCGGTCGATACGAATATCGTTCAGGACGATGCGCTTAATGATGGCTACCTTAACCAGGATGCCCTAATTAGGGTTTCTATTTTAAACTGATCGTCTAGGATAATTTTAGGATCTTCCTGGATGATGTGATCAAAATAGAGAACTCTAATCAAAAGATAGAAATTTTCCCCCATGTGTGTCTGTGCAAGGTTACTTAGCATCAGGAATCACATTTATTATAAATAGACTCAAGAAAGAAAAAGTTTACAAATTGACTCATACCTAGTCTACCCAATCTTGAGCTGGTTCAAATTGTAGCATTGATCCTATGATCCTGAAATATTAGTAGGCAAGGTAGTCATAGTAAAACAGAAGTGTTTGCGATCATTAAAATTCTATTTTTAAAAATAAATACGCAACACATTTGTACTTCCAAATAATATATCATCAATATAAATCTGCATAATAATCAAATTATCTCTAATATTTTTTATGAAAAGAGTTGTATCTACCTTACCTTTTCTAAAATTATGTTCAATTAAAAAGTTACTTAACCTATCATACCAAGTACATGGAGCATGTTTTAAACCATATAATGCTTTCTTTAATTTATGCACATGATTCTTTCAAAAACTAGTGGTTATTCTATAAATACATCTTGATCAATATATACATTCAAAAATGCACTTTTGACATTCATTGGAAAAGGTTTAAAGTCCTTAAAACAAGCAAAGGCAAGGAGTAATCTAATGGCCTCTAGTCTTCCTATGGGTGTAAAAGATTCTTCAAAGTCTATTTCTTCTATTTGTGTGTACCATTATGCAACTAATCTAGCTTTATTTTTCTAATAATACTTCTTGAGTCATCTAGCTTATTTTTAAAAACCCATTTTGTTCAAATTATATTTTGATCATGAGGTCTTGGAACTAACTCCTAAACTTCATTTTCAATAAATTGGTTAAGTTCTTCTTCCATAGCAATTATCCAAACATTATCTTGTAAAGCTTCATTTATATTTTTAGGTCTAATTTCTAATAAAAATGTATAATGTTGTAGCCATCCCTAAGATTTCTCCTAGTCTTAACACCTTGAGAAGGATCACCAATTATTAATTCTTTTGGTTACTTTTTATTAAATCTCCTTTCTTTAGGTAATGAATCATCCTCATTTTCTTTCAAATTTATTTTCTTTATATTCTTAATATCATCATTATTTAAATAATTTATTTTTAAATATATAGGGTTTTCTTAAAAAAATTACATGAACGAATTCTTTAACAATTAATTTTCTCTTATTAAAAACTATAAAAGATTTTTCAAAAATTAAATATCCTAAGAATATACCATCATTAGACTTACTATCAAATTTATCTCAAGGATTCTTATCATTACTTAAAATAAAGCACTTACATCCAAAAATGTGTAAATGACTAATCTTAGGTTTCGTTCCAAAAAATATCTTATAAAGAGTCTTTTTTTAAAAATAGGTCTTAAGTAAACTCTATTTGTAACATAACATGCAGTATATATTGCTTCTACCCAAAAATAATTTGGAAGTTTATATTTATCTAACATTAATGTTCCTAATTCTACCAAAGTATGATTCTTTCTTTCAACTACACCATTTTATTTTGGAGTTCTAAGAGCTGAAAAATTATGTCTAATTTTATTTTCATCACAATAATTTTCAAATTCACCACGATGGTCTATTTGAATTCTATGAATCAAATAACCTTGTTCTCTTTGAATATACTTAGCAAATTTTCTAAAATCATGAAATGCAATATTTTATTAACTAAGAATAATACCCAAGTGTATCTTGAATAATCATCTACAATAACAAATCCATAATTTTTACCATCTAAATTAGGTGTGTTAATTGACCCAAATAAGTCCACGTGTAATAATTCTAATGGTTTACTTGTAGAAACTATATTTTTAGTCTTGAATGAACTTTTCATATGTCTACCATGCATGCATCACATATAAAATCAAAATGAAAATTAATTTTTAGTAAACCAACTACTAAATCAAGTTTAGAAATTTTATTTAAAGTGTGGATATTGGCATGACATACCCTTTTATACCATAAACAAGCATCATCATTTGTAAATTTCATTAATAGTAAATTCAAATTAATATTATTTGTATTCTCTAAATCAATTAAATAAATATTTTTATGTCTAGTTCTAATAAACAAGATAGTTTCATTACTTCAAATAATGCAATGTGAGGCATAGAAAAAAAACATTTAAATCTTAATTTATCACATAATTAACAAATTGATATTAAGTTATGTTCTAAACCATAAATAAATTAATTTTTTTCTAAATTAATTGAGTTCTTATGTATGGATCTAATGTCAATATTCTTTCCCTTTGCATTATCTCCATATGTGACATATCCTCCATCACTTGATTCTAATGCAGAGAATTTTGCTTTATCACCCATCATATGTCTCAAACATCCATTGTCTAAGTATCACACGCATTCATTGATTTTACTTTAAAGGCATTCCTATAAAAGAAAATCAAATGTTAACTTTTGGACCCAAATATTTTTGGGTCCACATTCTAAATAAATAGTATGATATCTATTATGTATGGTATAAGAAGTGCTTGTATTTTTGAAACCCATACAAAAGATGATTGTTTAGCATTCTGTGATATATGAGCATAACAATTAAATGAGATATGTCCTTTTCTACCATAATAATTACACACTAGATATTAGTGTTTGCATATGACTTAGTATGATGTCTATATATAAAAAGAATTTTTATTTGATGTTGTACTTGATGGAGCTTTATAATGAACTTGTGATTTCATGCATAAATCTAATCTTACTTTTAATAAAATATTTTCTCTTTCAAGTTTATAAACAAGTAAAGAATGATCTAATAAAGAGCTTTTTCATTTTTTAAATCATCACATTCATTTTTTAAATCATTAAAATGCATATCTAAATTTTTATGCTCTTTTCCTAAAACATTATATTTTCTTTTTTTAATTTTTTTTTATTTAATAACTAATTCAATAAAAGCATCATTTAATCCTTCATAAGATATATCATTACATACCTCTTGAGAATCACAATTTAGTTCTCCTCTTACCATAAGGAAAATGTTTACCTCTTCATCTGATGAACTTAATTAATTCATTAGAATCAGGGTTGGCCCATAGAGCATTCTTCTTCTTCTTGAAATGCTTCTTTTCTTTCTTCTCACTCTTTCTCTCTACATCCATCTATTTCTTCTTTGAATCAATATGATCTGGACAATCTCCTCTTATATGTCCATGCTTCTAGCACTGATAGCAAATAATTCCTCATACAAAAAATTTCTTAGTTTGAAATTTATAATTTTTAAATTTCTTATACCTTTGATTTCTCTTCCTTAGTAAGCTTCCAAATTTTCTTAAAAATATGGCCACCTCATCACTATCTTCATTAGAGCTTGAAGAACTAGGTTCATCATTACCATCAACCTATAAGGCAATAGTTTTACCTTTCTCTTTCTCTTTCTTAGAAGAGCTATATAACTTATCCCTTTGAGTTATAATATATTCATGTGTTATCAAAGAACATAAAAGCTGATCAAGTGCATAGTTGATAAAACTTTAGCCTCTCTAATTGTAGTTACTTTTGCATCCCATTCTTTGGGAAGGCATCTAAAAATCTTATAGACTAAGTCTTGATTCTTATAGATTATTTCCAGAGAATATAATGTATTAATTATTTTCATAAATATTTTATGCATGTCAGAAATAGATTCAAAAGGAGACATGAAATAATCCATATTCCTGAATAAGTCTATTTATGTGAGCATCTCAAACCTCACTTAGTACCTTCATAAATTATAATTAATTTATCCCAAATTCCTTTTATTGGATTTAACATAGAAATTTTTATGTAATCATCTAGAAGAAGTGCACAATGCAAAGTATTATATGCCCTAACA
>NW_021319581.1:325038-353889 GCF_001605985.2 Dendrobium catenatum
AATTTTAAAAGAGGGATTAAATTTTTAAAACTACCAATTCACCCCCCCTCTTGGTAGCCTTTGGGACATTAACTTAGGCTTAACATCCTAATTACTAGACTCAACAAAGAGCTGTCAAATCCTAGCTCTCCAAATCTGATGAACTCAAATGACTCAGATTAAAGTCTTCTTAAATGGTTAAGGATTAAGATACTACCTAGATTTGGTACTATCAACCAAATCTAAAACCTACAAATACTTCAACAAATCCGTAATGCACAAAGTAAGGATCGAATGAATTCTTCTTCAATAAGTCTACCAAAACACACAGCAAAGAACTGAAGAAAATTATCTCAAAGTTCACACAAGGCTTTAGGCTAAACTAAAAGGATTCATCATCAACAAGTTTGATATGCACAAAGCTTTGGGCTGATGACTTATTGACATCGACCTAGTACAAACCTAACGGGTTCTTGGTCACCGGCATCTACCCCTTATTCAAGCCCGCCAAAGCTAGAAGCAAAGGGCAGAATGCATACAAATCTTCTAACGAGTTAATAAAGACAAATTAGACAACCCTTCACCATGTTTGCCACCTAGAGCACTTGATAGAAGAAAACAAAATTGCAGGACTTAAGCTAAAGCCATAGAAAGAGTACCCTTGATGATACCTATAAATGTCCCTAGAGACAAGAGGCATTTTAATTATTTATTTGTGTAGACATCATGCCGCATGCCAAGATCCCCAAATAAATATTTAAAATTTTGCCAAAATACAACCAGATGATATAAGAATATTGAGCATATACAGAAAGGGTAAAAACTAAAGTGATGATGGTGGCAAGGGAAAAGCATAGGGTGACGATGTTGCCTACTATCATCAATATATGAAGTAACACTCTAGGGATCTGAGTATTAAGTACTCTATCACTATCTCATGGATCTCTACTTGACCTCGATCTCTAAAACTCCGAGAGCCTATTTTCGTTGTTTGCAGCAGACCAAAAAATTGCTCATACATGCCTTTATTGCGTATTGGGATGGGACCCAAGTGCGGCACCTACGATGAGGCGGGTAATCACCTTAATCTCCATTTTGGTGTTAGCGGTACACCGAAAAATTGCCTATACATTTATTGTATGTGGTGGGATGAGACTTCGGTGCGATGCCTACAACGAGGTGGGGTTATTTATAAGTACCCCCGATCGAGGGGAAAGCAAACTACATTTTCAAACAGGTACCCTCGAAGACCCCATACTTGCCTTTATTATGTGTGGTGAGAAGGAAGATCACAGCCGCGGTGTCCTCGTCTGAGGAAACCTACCATACACGCCTTTATTGTGCATGGTGGGAAGGCCCAGTTTCTCATAGTTTTCCCCTAAACAGGGGAGACGCCGGGAGGCTGCCAAAATTTCGGGTGAATACGGGGGACTTGTACTTGGACTTTTGAACAAGATCAAAGTGACTTAATAAGCAGTTGAACCCAAATAAAAAATGTGTAAGAGGCTTAAATTTAACTGAAATCAAACTTGAAACAACTTTGGACCATAGTGGGCATTGAACTTAATAATGAAATGGACTTGTATTTGGACAAAAAGCAAATGATTAACAAAATATGACTAGAATTAGTTGGTTCAAACTAAATGAGTATTGAACAAGTGAAATCCCAAACTTAGTTTAAACTCGAGTAATCAATAAAATTTGAGTCAAATAACAAGGACTTCAAATCAAATGACGATGCCTTAAACTTACAAATTGGATAAGAAATTTGGGGCATGAATCCAATTTGGACTTGATAAATAAGTAACGAAGGTATGAATTTAAATGATCTATAATGAAGATTGAGAAGTGACTACTTCAATCAGAATGCGAATGAAGGATGATATCAAACTTATCATATGCATTAGACCTTCTTCGAAGTTAAGGAGTTTGCAAGTGGAATTCAGCTAGCAAATAAGTAAGAACTCACGTATATGAAATCCCTAACTTCCACTCATGAACAACAAAGTTAAGGTGATTTGTAAATAATTACATCAAATCTTTGTGGGTTAATTGAGGCTAATGATTTTAGTGAAACACTAACGAATGTGAGTGAGAAAGTTAAACATTTCTCACCTACGAATGATGAGAGCGAAGTGACAGAAAAGTATAATTTGGTTGTCAATGTTGATTTAAAGTTCTCTTCAAATATTATTGTGATGTTGATCGCCAAAGATACTATAAGACCATTAAATCATTCATAAGCCAGATTCAAACTATCTATGCTTGCAAGATGAACATAGTAAAATAAAATGGAAGATACACAATGAATGCAATCTATTCACAAGCGAAGGTTGATTGAAAAATGCAACGATATGATTGCAATCAAGACAAGAAATTTCATTGAGATATCAATATGTCATCATATTGATTAGGATGAACATGTTACCAAGCAAGTTTGCTACACAAGATTTGAACCATCTTCACATGGGAATGGAAGATTTATGATGTTCAACAAAGCTCTTCCACCATTAACAATCAACAATGATCGTAAAGAATACGATGACCTACTTACCGACAATAATAATTAGCATACAATGAGTATAGTAGTTTTTCCAACACTTAATAATCAACTAGCCCTCAAGCAAAGAATAACAAAGAGCGAAAAGAAAGCAAATGACTCTTAAGCACCACGAAGGAAGAAATTTTAGATGAATACACAAACATCATGTTCAAAATGACACATAATCCTTCTACAGTCAACATAAGTCAACATGCAAGAAAATTTAGGAGATTCTTAAAATCAATACACATAAAGAAACTGATGACAAAGACAGCGACCCGTCGATCAATATATGTGGAAAGATGGGTGACAAATGCAGCTCAATTAATGAATAGCATAAGCATGTAAATGGATATATTAACTTGCATGCGAGCAACGACAATAAACGTATTACAAGGATAAGGGGTCCTTCGCAAGCAAATAGAAATCGACATGAAAATGAATGTGGATATCTGTTGGCAACAATGAAGGGTTTATGTATGCACAGTAGCATATGTACAGTTGGTGACTAGAGACGAGCATTAGATGTTATAATGCACTTGTTATTGATGATCACTTAATGACAAGCAAGTAAGTCAATCCCCTTTGCAATAAGAAGAAAATGTCATACAGTAAAGGTAAATGCCTATGGGTCCTTATAGAAGACACATTTTAGGAGACCTACCACGCATAAAGTGCCATCTACAAACAAATATCAAAATACTATGACAAATGTGAGCTTCTACGAGCTATCGTAGAAGACTCATCAAATATTTCATGAATACCCACACAAGTGCACCGTAGTTTGTATACACATAGGTACACATAAGGAGATGTATAAAACACCCGCATGGACCCCAACAAGCATGTTATAAGTACACACATGATGTCTAGGGATGTTGCACAGGTTAATAAGTGAATTCAAGTTTGAACCTGATCCTACTATATAGATAAATAGGAGTCGACAGGGTTCGAGTCATCAAACAAATACACGGTTATAACAACCAATATATTTATTTTAAAATATTCATATTAGTCCTTCAAGGCCTATAACAATATGAATTCACTGATAAAGGCACAAAGCCTATGAAACCTGATCCTCTATCGGCAAGTTGATAAGGTCGACAAGGTTAAATCAAATAGAAATGACCCCAAACAAATGTATGGGCCCCCGCGAGCTTGTTATAAGTACACACGTGACGTCTAGGGATGCTGCACGGGTCAATAAGTGAATTCAAGTTTGAACCTGATCCTTCTATACAGATCAGTAGGAGTCGATAGGGTTCAAACCATCAAACGAATACATAGTTATATTAATCAAAATATTTGTTTTAATACATTCATAGTAGGCTTTTAAGGCCTATAATAATATGAATTCACTAATAAAGGCACAAAGCCTATGAAACTCGATCCCCTATCGGCAAGTTGATAGGGTCGACAATGTTAAATCAAATGAAAATGACCCCAAACACCCGCATGGGCCCTAACGAGCATGTTATAAGTATACACATGACATCTAGGGATGCTGTGCGGGTCAATAAGTGAATTCAAGTTCAAACCCGATCCTTCTATACAGATCAATATGAGTCAACAGGGTTCGAACCATCAAATAAATATACAACTAAGGGACTAGTATATTTATTTTAATATATTCATATTATGCCTTTAATGCCTATAATAAAAAGAATTCACTCACAAGGGCATAAAGCCTACAAAACTTGATCCTCTGTTGATAACTGGATAGAGTTGACAAGGTTCAAAACATAAATATTTTCAAATGGAAATGACCCCATATTCACCACTCCATTGATGGCCATGTTGAATGCAGATCTCAACCGAAGGGATTAATTTTAAACATTTCAAAATACCCTCAAACTTCTACAAAATTCAAATATTTTCAGGTGACCTCAAAGTCACCCCGATGATGGCCATGTTGAATGAAAATATCAACCAGACGGGTTAACTCCAAATATTTCAAATTTTACCCAAATACCCATGAAAATAAAAAATTCAAAATCTTAAAAAAATCCAAAAATTCCAGATATTTAAAACTGAAATCCATCCATCAATACTTAAAGCAAAATTAATCCACCCTCCGCAAATGTTTGCCGGGGTGGATGAATTAAAATTTACTTCAGCTCATAAAAAGCTAATGCCTAGTAGAAAATAGCACTATGCTCCATTCTCAAATAATCTCCTGCAAATAAAGACGTGGTATGTGTTCTCTAACTAGCGGTTTTGCCGCCACATGGTACCACAAGATAAACTGTTATGACCCGGGGCCCTTTGATCCTAGTGGTTTTGCCTCCAAATGGCACTACGAAATACCGATTATGGCCAGAGCTAGTACACTCATTAGTGGCATCAAATCCTTGAGATATGAATCAATAGCTAATGATCGATAGGGCACAAAGCGCTCTATTAGCTAAGGTGGATTCAAATTTGTCCCCTTAGATAAAAATCCAACCCAGGTCTACAAGATCCCTTGGATGAAGCAACCCATGACTGTCGACAAGGATCCTTCTGTCAAGTTGAGTCGACTACCTCCTTTGACTAAGTAGACCAGAGACCACAATGGCCCGTGACGACGGAACCAAGAGATCTTGATCAGATCCATCATCCATTCCCCCACCATCCGCATTAAGTGCTAGATGATGAAATTTCTATTTTAAATATTAAAATTTTCAAATTCTCAAATCCAAGCCTATTGTTGCTACTATATGCCAGATACTACATATCTGATTGACGACTAATCTTAATCAAAAGTTCTCTCTCATGATTAGAAGGGGTAATTAATTATAGGGGCATGCGCCTATAAGAAACCATAACTCAGATCATAAAGTCCTCGCAAAGTGAGGGCGAAATCTCTGGGTAGTGTCTTATCTACAAACCCATATGCCTTCCAAAATTTACCCCGGAACCTAAATCCGTTAAAACTCCCCCAAGAAAGAAAAAGCAGCAATGTGGACAGAGGTGGCGGCCGAATTTTCGGAGCCCACATGTCCTTAGGGCCTCGATCTACATTCTTGCTTTAGTTACCTTTTTTTTTAGGTTCATAGACTATTTGAATTATTTTCTTGTATGCACATTCTTTTATCATTCTAATTCTTATAACAATTGTATTAGTATATAAAATAAATCCTTAATGATTAAACCAATTATGTTTGTGAATATCAAAATATTTGATATGAGTTGAAACTCATGGGAGCCAAAATCTTACCTTTATGACACAAAAATCGTCATTTAAATTATTTATAAAAATACTTATAAGTAATGCTCCATGTTTTCTTGAAATTCTTATTGATAAGCTTACAATATTATTAATAGAGATTTATGGTTGTAAGTATTTATGATCCATGCATTTTGAGAATGTAGTGTAAATTAAATATAATGGATTTCAAGGGTTTGAATGTTGGTAAAAGAAAAAAAAAGTTATTTTTAGTTATAATTGTTTGTAAAATTTTTTTTTAGGACAATTATTTATGTACTTTTTAATCCAATGTCCATTTAATTTCCTTCTCCATTCTTAGCCATTCTAGAATGTTAAGCAAATAGTTCCACCCTCCTAGAGGCAATATATTTAAATTTTACAATCCCTATTCTAATCCATATGAGAGAGCACACTCAATTATTAGAGCCAATGGAGTTCCACCCAAAATAATAAAAGACCAAATTAAAATGACTTTCATTTAAATCCACGACACAATTTTGACCCAATTCAGGTAGTTAGGAGAGTGTGATCAAAGACAAGATTTGATTTTTGTTACAGTAAAGCATAATTGAGATATAAGAAAATACTAAGGGCTTGATAGGTTGATAAGTTAGTGTTGTAGACTATGGTTTCGTTTGGGACGGCTTTTTTATTGCTTTCTAAAATAGAGTTTTAATACAAAAATAAAAAAATTTGTACTAAAACTCCGTTTTAGAAAGCAATAAAAAAGCTGTCCCAAACAAAGCCTATATTGCTAACATTTTGAATGATCATTTCCAAGTTGGGGTATATTATTCACAAGGAGTTCAAAAGTAGATTTTTTTTTTTATTTGTGTATGGGAAGATGTATTTAAAATTTGTTCAATTTAAACTAATTATGAATTAATAAAAAGGTCTTTTTGTTTTTCAAATTACTTTCAAAAAAATTTTAAATATGTTTTACTTCAAACACAATACTTAGAAAATTTTAAAAATATAATTCTATTTTACATTCCTAATCTTTTATTTAAACAATATAATATTTTAACAAAGAGCCATTTATTTAATATTGAGTGAGCAATGATAAAAAATAGTGTTAAAAAAATTCAATAATCAACATAAAATATTTTGAGTTTGAAAATTTTGATTAACTTCTAATTGAAATAAATCTCAAAGTCTTTAAATTTAATTTTAGATAAAAATAAAATATATTTGGGGAAATAAATTCAATATTTTTTTTGGGAAAATTATGGGAATTCAATAATTTTGAATAAATAATTTTATATAAGCTAATTTTTTCTTATTCCAAATACTCGCAGAGTACGCCCCGCCATGAGCACCGGTACCAGCTCTCGCTCCCGTGCCCTCGCCCAGCAAAATATGTGAGCAGCGTGCTAAGGTTAGTGCATCATCTCCTCTCTCTCTCTCTCACTCGTTTCTCCTTCTCCTCTGTGACCATTGAGCACCTCGAGTCCACGACAATAGCAAACTTGCGCTCTCTCCGGCGAAGTCTGCACTCACCAGCCGCGCGCGGGATCCGGAACACCAGCTCATTTCTGTGACTTTCAACCACCACATCATTGGCGGTGTTTTTTCTTTGCGCTTCCGCACCTCAGTGTTGCTCTCCATCGCTGGCGTCCCATAGCGCCGTAGCTCCGGAGTTTCCCGCATCGAACATCAAAAAGTATTCCCCTTATTCACAATCGACAATCTCTCTACTTCTGTACGACCCTCACGTATCTTCACGCCTGGTGCAATATCACGACAGAAGCCCCACGATTTAATGTTGGCAACTGGCGACTTCACCGTTTTTGTCCGTCCTTTCACTCTCTCATTTCCATTTCGTCCATCAAACGTGGAAAAAAAAGTATCGCAGCCCGAAACTGAATGCCCTAGGTTAGCATTCTCCTTTAGTCCCTATTTGGCTTTATCTTGTTTCGTTGCATTTTTTGGCCTCTTTGACAGCGAAAAAAAAATATGCTTTCGCTAGTGAAAAGTTAATTGTTTTATGACTATGCATGGAATAAGCATTTAATCTATCTAAACCGTATATCTCTTTCTTTGGCTGGCTGGACTGGCTGGATTAATTTGATCTGCTAATTCACATGACCTTCCCCCTTTGAATTATTATTTGCTGCATTATGGAAGCCTTGGAATTAACTATTCGATGGCGATAGCAAATAGACTTTTTTTTTCATACATCATATTAGAAGTGTGTAATTTTTCTAGAACATTTACGAGTAACAGAGCTAAATGGTACCAAGGTTTGTGATAATGGTAGTGAACAAATCTAAAGCTATATGTTTTGATGATTTATGTAAATGCTCTGTTCTGATGAAGCAAAAATTGAGATATATAAAAATAACTAACGTAAAAGATTAGAGATTTAGGGACTTCATGAAAAGGTTGGAGCAGCTCCAATAGAAGATAAGATTAGAGAGTCGCCTTAGATGGTTTGGTCACATAAAAAGGCGGCCTTCCGATGACCTGGTTAGGAGAGTATTGGTATTAGATTTGACTTGTGTTAAGAAAGGTAGGGGTAGACCTAAAAAGACTTGGTTAGAAAATATTAGGAATGACCTTTCTTTATTAGATTTAAACGAGAATTTGACTTTTAATAGGACACAATGGAGAAAAAAAGATTCATGTAGCCGACCCCACATAGTGGGATAAAGGCTTGATGTTGTTATTGTTGTTGATCATATTAGATGTATTAGAATTGATTATAATCAAGGTTGTGAAAACCGGACCAGACAAAGAACTAGAAGAAGAAGTTCATGGTTCGACCAGGGTTCAACCGGGGCTAAACCAGACGACGTACAACAACAACAACAAGCCTTTATCCCACTACGTGGGGTTACATGAATCATTTTTCTCCATTGTATTCGGTTAAGAGTCAAATATTCATTTAGATCTAATAAAGAAAGGTCATTTCTAATATTTTCTAAACAAGTCTTTTTAGTTCTACCTCTACCTTTCTTAACATAGGTTAAATCTAATACATCTACTCTCCTAACCGGGTCATCGGAAGGCCACCATTTTATGTGCCATCTAAGGTGACTCTCTCTAATCTTATCTGCCACTGGAGCTACTCCAACTTTTTTGCGTATATGCTCATTTCATATCCTGTCTCTAAAAGTAAAGCCACTTATCCACCTGAGCATCCTCATCTCTGTAACACTTAACTTAATATTATACTTCTCTTTTAATGGGCAACATTCTGCGCTATAAAGCATTGTAGGTCTAACCACCATCTTATAGAATTTTTCCTTAAGTTTTAGTCGTACTTTTTTTATCACAAAACAAGCCCGATGCATACCTCCACTTCATCCATCCAACTTGAATTCTACTATTAATATTCCCATCTATTTCAAATATTAATTTTATTTAAAAATAACATAATAAGGACATAATCGTATCAAATATGTGATAACAAATTAAATAAAATAACAATTATGATACATGAAGCATGAATAAATACAATATTTTTTTAAAAAATAATATTAGAAAATTCATTATCATTGCCTAAAAATAGACAATAATAATTAAGTGGAAGAAGCCATCCAATTCTCTTCCCTCATATCATAATTATATATAATGCCAAATTGACAACTATTAGTAAGGAACATGACTTATTACTCATTATAGCTTCTAGCATAAGATTATGATGTAGATGATGTGCTGGATGTGAATTTTGAAAGTGAAGATAAAAGAAAAATTCAAGCTATTAGGTCATGGTTTATAACATACAACCAAATTAGATCCATTAAAAAGTTGATTGATATCATTTTTAAAAGTATTGTAACACAGTCAGAATTCATCTCAATTCATCATACCATTTTATATGGTCCTTATTTTCTAGAAATTAATTTCTTAAATACTCTAGTAGGAAATCTGTCAAGATTTAGATGAATTGTTACTTACATACCGTATAGATATTAGCTAGCCTTTTTAATGCATAAGCAGATTTGTTTATATTGCATGGGTCTGTCGGAACTTTCCAATTTTCTTATTATGTTTCTCTTCACTTCCTCAATTCTTCCCCTACACCAATTTCTTCTCTTTCAAGAACTTTGCTATAAAGTCCACCACAATACACCATACATTTGATATCAAATCACCTTTTAAATACCGACCTTTTATGAAGTGCATTTCGATATTTTTATATCATATTATTGACTTATGGCTGGAACAAAATAACATTATGGGACGAGAATGGAAGCTGGAACAGGAACATCGAATGCGAATGGGGTTGGGATAGGGTCGAATGCGAATGAAATATAGAAACAACAATATTTCAAAATACGGTTATGGAGAACCTGAGCCAGTTCACTAGTTGAGCGGTTTGACCGCAGTTTCAAGCGGTTAGATCGCTGTTACACGTGGTTTCTTTTCGGTTCAAGCGATGCCAATTATATTAAAAGCGTGGACCGGCGGGCGGGCCAGTTCCTGGTTCATTGAACTTGCCCGGTTTTAAGTGACGCCAATCATATTTTTATATTGCTTATTAAGATGCTCACAATATATATTCAAAGTAAGGTTCATTGGTGCATATTTTCCACAAATCACATAAATCTATTTGATAAGAAATGCACCAAAATAAGTAAAATTTATACAACAACAACAACATCATCAAACCTTTATCCCACTACGTGGAGTCGGCTGCATGAATCCTTTTTCTCCATTGTGTCATGTTAATAATCAAATTCTCATTTAAATCTAATAAAAAAGATCATTTCTAATATTTTCTAACCAAGTATTTCTAGGTCTACCTCTACCTTTCTTAACATAGGCCAAAATCTAACACATCTACTCCCCTAAGAGGTCATTAGAAGGCTGCCATTTTATATAACCAAACCATCTAAGACGACTCTCTCTAATCTTATCTGTCACTGAAGCTACTCCAACCTTTTCACGGATATGCTCATTTCATATCCCATCTCTAAGAGTAAATCCACTCATCCACCTGAGCATCCTCATCTCAGCAACACTTAACTTAATATTATGCTTCTCTTTTAATGGCCAACATTCTGCGCCATAAAGCATTGCAGGCCGCATGACCATCTTATAAAATTTTTCCTTAAGTTTGAGTGGTACCTTTCTATCACACAACAAATTTGAAGCATTCCTCAACTTCAACCATCCAACTTGAATTCGACTAATAATATCCCCATCTATTTCAGCATCACTCTGAATAATAGACCCAAGCTATCTAAAACGAGTACACTTATTAATGACTTGATCACTCGAAGTCACAAACCCCCCCAGTAGATCTATTACTATTAAAATTACATTACATATATTCGGTTTTAAATATACTCAAATGAAAATAAGAAAAATTTATAGCAATGAAGAAAATCTTTAAAAGATCGAAGGCTTAGGATTTATTTAAGAAAGATTGAGTATATGAGTTCAATATTTATAATTATAAAAAATAAAATACACTTTTATTCAGTGCAATTTTTACTATTTTAAAATCAATATTATTAGGAGATAAATTGATATTTAGGCTTGATAGATTTAAATATCTTAAATCTATTATATAAAAGAATAACGACACAATAATTAAAGTTACAATCAATGATGACAACAACAACAAGCCTTTATCTCACTATGTGAATCCTTTTTCTCCATTGGTTCTTGTGAAGAGTCAAATTCTCATTTAAATCTAATAAAGAAAATTCATTTATAATATTTTCTAACCAAGCCTTTTTAGGTCTACATCCACCTTTCTTAACATGTGTCAAAAATCTTATGCATCTACTTTTCTAATCGGGTTATCGGAAGGCTGCCGTTTTGTGTGATCAAACCATCTAAGGCGACTCTCTCTAGTCTTATATTCCTCTGTAGCTGCTCCAACCTTTTAATGTATATGCTCATTTCGTTCCTGTCTCTAAGTGTAAAGTCACTCATCCACCTGAGATCCTCATCTCTACAACACTTAATATTATGCTTCTCTTTTAATGACCAACATTCTGAACCATAAAACATTGCAGGTCTCACCACCATCTTAAAGAATTTTTACTTAAGTTTGAAGGGGACTTTTCTATCACACAACAAGCCCGATGCATTCCTCCACTTCAACCATCCAACTTGAATTTTACTAATAATATTTCAATCTATTAGACCATCACTCTGAACAATAGACCCAAGATATCTAAAACATGTACTCTTACTAATGACTTGATAGCCCAAAGTCACAATCCCTCAACTAGATCTATTAATACTAAAATTACACTTATATTCAGTTTTAGATCTACTCAAACAAAAATCTTTAGACTCGATAGTTGACCTCCATAATTACAATTGAATGATTAAAATTGAAAAGTGCTCCATGAGTTATATGTGATAAAAGGATATCATGGAAATTTAATAGCAAAAATAAAATTGCAAGTAGGATGGCTATGTTATATGGATTTGGTTGTTGGGAAATAAACAGTATGATGATAATTAAGTTGTGCATTAAAAAAATAGGACTATTAAGATAAATGTGTGGGAGGAATAGAACAGATAAATTAAATAATGATTATATTCGATGAATGATTTGATTGATGGGTATTAAAAATATGAAATTGAAAGTAGTCCTAGGTGGTTTGGAAATTTACAACGAAGGAAAAAATGCTCCTTTAGACAAATATTCTTAATTAGTGTCATAATTAAAAAGGAAAATGGATAGAGCTAAGGTAATATTGATATAAGTTTTTCAAAATGATATCAAAGAATATGATTAGCATGGACTGGCTCCAAATTGTTGGATAGAACTAATGATGATGATGCTAAGAAGGTTGCCTTCCGATTTGTGTCTTTTAAGTACGTTTTTGAAATGCTAAGAAGCCATGTCGGATCACTTTCAGTTTTTATTTTTTTGTTTTGTTTTGCTTATGTTTCAATATGAAATAAGAATACCTTTGATATTCTAATTTCTAAATAGTAATGTTCTATTTTTATTCAATATTGCTTAAGATAGTGATGACAGCTGTCTAGGGTGATGACTAGTGGCTAATGGCGGTGGATTTTATTTAAATAGCACCTAAATATTATTTTGGGCTTTTTCAAAAAATAGCTTGATTTATTTTCAAAACAAAAATAAAAGCAATTAAAAGACACAAATCAAACTCATTTTTCAAAAAACAAAAAAATACAAATAAAAATAAAAAAATGATTCTTAATTGCCCCCATAGAAACATCAGGATTTGCCACAATTTAGAAATAACTTATATTTAAAGTGTGTGTGTCATATCTGACCAAAGTGCAGTTCATGATAGCACAAAGCATGCTGGTTTATTTCTTGTTTATTTAGTTTATGCTAAGAAACTGTTGAATTATTTGGCCTTGTTTTGTTTTATATATTTTATCAAATTTGTTTCACGGTGATATATCTCTTTGATTTGGATCTACATTTGCTTCTATACGTTTATGCTGTGCATCATAATTCAAAGTAAAATCTATTTCTAATGGAATTTTATCTGATAACTTTTTGTATTCTATCAGTATGGTAGCTGCAAAGTTAACCGATGATAGCAAACACAAATTTTTTACTTATTTTTCCTATCATTCTATCATTTTACACTAACCTTCTAGAATATTGTTTTCAGGCTTTGCACTTCGAAGTTATTGCTCATTGATTATTATGTTTTAATGTTGACCTACTACTTGATTTGAATTTATCATTTAGCTGTTATAAGAATTGTTTGGTCTCAAGTCTTTATCTCACAAAATTGGAATTTCGTCCAGCTTTTGTTTCTTCTAATTGAAGTTGCCTAGGTGGTGCAATGTTCTCCTTAAGAGCTCTCCAACACCTTTCAATATTGAGTGGAGCCTCCTTCCGGTTGTTCATCCGGGGAATTCATGGAGGTTGTTTGTTATCCCTGTTGGGACCAAAAGAATTGATCTTTAAAATTCTCGATTCCTTTATTTTCAGCTAGCTTTTGTTTTTGCCTTTAGGCATTATTGAAGGTGGAAGAGAGGAAGCTAACTCAATTCATCCGACTGCATTGATTCATCAGAATGCAATTCTTGGAAAGGTGTCAATATCTTAGTCCCTCTTTGTATATTGTTTCTTGATACAAAATCATCGATACTTCTCATAATTTTTCATACTAATTACTTGAATTTGAGTTAGTGCTCATATTTGTCTATAACATCATCAAATTATCATCAGTTCTGTTGGTCTATGGTTATGATGCCAATTTAGATGGCCTATTTTCGTGTGAAAAAACCCCTCTTTGTTAAGGTTGAGCTAGCATGAGCCTGATTTATGTCATTGTTATTCAATCTCCATGCCTTGCTTTAGTTATACTGGTTTGTATGATGAATATAAGTATTTCAAGGGATGGAGAAATATATGTGTGAAGTAGAAGATCATGAATTGGAGAGTAAATTTTTCTACCCAAATGATACACACAACACCAAGGTAAATATGCCAAATGTGGCATAATTCAGCACTCGAGAAATCAAGTAGAGATACTATTGAAAAAGAAATCATAAAAGAGAAATACTCTTTTGTTATTCCAATTAAATGGACCAAGTCCACTTGATATAGAAGATTCAAGCACCCAAGGAAAGAACGGTGCAGAAATTGAAAATAATAGATAAATAGGAAAAAATTAATATTATAATATGATTCTGCTTTTTTATTTGGGTAATTACTAGGAATTTAGGTGCATGTGACTATTTTTTCTTGGGTTGTGAGTTGTGATTGATCCATGTATGGATAACGGATAGCAATCTGGAATTCTTTGACCTAATTCAGTGCAGGTTTGTTGTCCGCCCTTACAAGAATTAATTTATGATTGATTGAAACTCTGTTCTTTCCTTCTTGACTGATGCCCTTACCTTTACCTTATTTGAAAATCAGTTCCTGATTTTTAGGAGTCATAACTCTTTCCCATTCTGAACATAGTTTATGCCTTTCTCCTTGCTTTAGCTTAGAATTTCCACATTTCCTGTTATGCTGGGAATATATGTTGATCATTAATAGCTTGGAATTGAGGTTATCTAATTATATTTAATTACCGACTTTAGTGAGGAGGTTAATCATTTGAGATTTCATAAGGGTGTAGATCACTTCCATAATTTTCGGTTTAAGTTTTTCTTTTATGAAGTTTCTATCAATTTCGACATGCATGTCCTATCATGGTGGACAGGAATTTACTAATGCTGATTGTAGCTTGGTTGCCAGACATCATCATCATTGGTTCATTACTATGATTTTTTAGATTTTCTAGAAGTTTTATGAGTCACAATTCTTCACAAATTCTGTAGTCGTGACTCTGAATTTAGCTTCAATGCCACTTCTAGCAACAACAACTTGCATCTTACTTTTCCAATGTGACTAAATTTTCCAATATATAGAAGCAGTCACCAGAAATGGACGTACGACTATTTATAGATCCTGCCTAATAAGCATCAACAAAGATTTCAATAATGCTATTTATTCATTTCTCAAAGAGTAGGCCTTTTCCTGGTGACTTCTTAAGATATCTTAATATCTTGTAAACAGCATCATGATGTTCCTTAGTGAGGGCATTCATACAATGACTAATTATATTGACAGCAAAATAGATGCTAGGTTTATCATGGAAAAGGTAGATGCGTTTTTCAATCAGTCATTGCTATCTTTCTTTGTCCACTAGCTGCGTTCTCCTTTGGATTTAATTTTATGAATATGATCCATAGTGGTATTAGTAGGTTTACATCCTATCTTACCATTTTCTTCTACTAGTCGGTCCAGGGTATATTTTTGTTTAGAGATATTTAATATTGAAATTTTTATATCATAGACAATCTTGATCTACAATCTTGATCTTGATTTTATCCCTGGATGATTCCTTGATAAATAGTGTGTTCAGACTATCCTTGAGAGTACTCAATTTTTAATTATAGCAGTGAATTTGTTGAACTTGGAAGATCTTATCCAGTGGAGCAAAATCTCTTCAACCAATTACTAGATGGAAAATTGCTTCAGGTACATCTATTAATATCTTGAAAGATGTATGGATATTAGATAAAAGTCTTGATAAATGGCCGACTTTTATTGCGGTATTGGTTTATGATTTTCCATCAATTGATTATTTCATAGTTGATGGAAATTGGAATAAGGAATATCTAATTTTTTTTTTGGAAATTCCTTAGTTGTAGTCATCTTGTAAATTCAGATTTTTACTAATCTTGAAAGTGATTGTTTGGAGATTATGAATAAGTTCTCGAGTAAAAGTATAGCAGCTTTGGCATCTTATAATCATGAAGATGATCTTTCTGTTGTGGATTATGCAAAATGGTTAAAAAGCTTCACCTTTCTCCTCGGGTGGAATGCTTTTGGTGGTGTCTATTTAACAATGCAATTCCAACCAATGATCTTTTAATGCATCGAAGACTGTTGGGACACAACTTATGTCCTAGAGGATGTTGAAGTGGAAAATATTGAGCATGTAATGGTGAATTGTTCAAAGCTTGCTCAAGTCATTGATTTGCTTAAGTCATAGGGATTTTCGATTCCTGTTTTCTCGTCAATTAGAGATTGTAAAAGAAAATTGGAACTGCTTTCTTCGGCTAATCCTTTGATTGCAAAGATTTATCGTGCCATGGTTTATTTCTCGTGGAAGAGTAGAAACAAGTGCAAGCATGGTGATCATGAATTTGGTTTAAGCTTTATAGCTTCCAATGCTATAAGTTTTGCATCAATTTCGAACTCTAATCTGTTTGTGGACCACTGGGGTGCTAACCACCCTAATCAGCTGTCTCCTTATTGGCACCCTCCGTCCCCAGGATGGATTAAAGTCAACCTTGATGCATCTTTATGAAAATCAAATAATGGTGGAATTGGTGGATTATTTAGAGATTTAGAAGGTAGATTCTTACTTACTTTTGGGTTTAATTGTATTCATTGGAATATTGGAATATTGGAATTGATGGCATTTCAGTCCTTGAAGAAAATAATCCTTGAATGGATGTTGGATGCTAAAAGGATAATAATTGAAGGTGATAATCACAATATCGTCAAACATTTGCAGAACTCAGTAGATAATGCAGTCCGAAATGTACATAATGAAGAATGGGAGGACTTATCATTCTTGGAAGGATTTGACAAGGTTTTATTTCACTTTGCAAATAAAAACTGTAATAAGTTAGCTGATTATTGCGCTAACCTTGCTTTATTAGGTGATTTCTTATGGAATGATTTGTGTTGTAATAAGATTCCTCCATTTCTTTTCTTGTTAGAGGAGGATTGTGATAGAATTTCTATCACATAGTAGGTTGTAATAAGCTTTCTTCTTTATTAGTGCAATTTGCATTTTTCTCAAAAAAAAAAAAAAGGAATTTTAGAACATATAATGAATTCTTGAGTTTGTAGACTCTATTTTTATAATCAATGGTCTCATATTCAGGAGGTATAATCATATATACCTCATCGTCAAGTTCCTCATTTAGGAAGATATTTTTGACTTTTAGACATTTATTTGATGGAGAGTCCAATTTAGGTTAGTAGTAGTAGCAAGAGATAGTATGATGCAAATTAAATTTATCCTACAACTAGTTCAAATGTTTCTTGATAATCAATCTTGAAATTTTGAGTTAACCCTCTTGTGACCAATATAATCATATACCGGCCTTATATTTGACATAGATTATCCATTTGCACCAAACATTTTTCTTTCCCTTTGACAGAGTTGAGAGCTTCCATGTGGCATTCTTTTCTAATGCTCTCATTTGTTCATAAATAACATCTCTCAGTTTAGGTATGTTAAAGGCTTTATAGATGTTGGGAATTCACGGGCATGAAACTAAGGAGATAAGTTACCATAAAAAAATATGCTTGCTAATTAGGTATTTTGTGCAAATCCTTTTAATTTTTGTATATTTCCTTGAAACTAATTATTGTACTACTTCTGTGGGTAATCAAAATTTTGTGATCAATATCAGTATTATCTTATGATTAATATTTTGGATTTGGGTCAGACAGATCATTTTACTTAAGAGAAATGCTTTGATCATCTTTATTGGCTAAATTTTTCCCATGTTTGGCATATTCAATTCATTTTTATCAAGTGTATCATTCAGAATCTTGGGATTTTTTAGGATGTTTAGAGAATGAGATTTGGGTGGTTTAGGGAGAGATGTAGACTAAGAAAGATTTTAATAGATATTCTCATAGAACTTATATTCATAATGAAAGTTGAAATTCTGACATGAACGTTAATTTTGAAAAAGGTTGGTTGATTTTTAAAGAATGTTAGGTCGGTTGATTTTCAAAGAATATCATGTCTATATTATTATAGTGCTTTTTAGAGTTAGAATTGTGACATTTGCATCCTTATTGATTAGGCGAGTAACCAATAAAATTTATTTTATGGCTTTTAGGTCTACTTTACTCCTTTCATGCAGTGCAATGTGAACAAATATAGAGCAACCAAAGACTTTGAGTGGAATAATGTATATGAGTCTATATGCTGGGCGGGTTTCAATGAGAATTTGATGAGGTTTATTTGAATTTAGGTTTCTTGATGGCATCCAATTAATGGGGGCATGAATTGGTTAGGATAACCTCTATTTAATAATATTTTGGAACATTATTAGTATCCTAACGGATATAGTAGTGTCCATAAGGTGTTTATTTTTTCTTTCAACAATTTCATTTTATTGAGGGGTATGAACATAAAAACTAAGCAATCCCTTATTGAAGAGGATGGCGCTGAAGATTTAAATGAAAGTATTATTTTTTATTGCCGGTCTTGAGGATTACAATTGAGGTTTTTAACTTAATTTTTATGTAATAATGGAATTTCTTAATAATGCGTCATTTTTAGATGTATCATCATTAAGAAAATGAAGGAAATCCAGGTGATTCTGGTGTTATCATTAACAAACGATATAAACTGCATAACATTTGAGATATTCATAACTCAAATGGTCCCCAAGTATTACTACGAATGGCTGATAAAGGATGAGAGACTTTGTAAAGTGGGTTGTACATGTTTTTCGTATATTTTGATAATCGATATCTTTTGACAATTGATATATTTCACACTAAAATGATTGGAATTTTTATAATAAAAATAAAATAAAATAATTTTTTGAGGCGCTTAAAATTTGCATAACTAAGATAGAGATGCAATAACAAAATTGCACTCTCTTTCAGGTAGAGTATGCACTAAGCATATTTTATTTGTAATTTAGAATTTTCTTTAGCATTTAAGAGGTAGCGTCCCAACATTTTCTTTAGCATTATCAGTTGTTTTTCTTGATTTTGTATCAGAGCCCTACACAGGGTCCTGGTCGAGTACCCATTGGGTACCCACGCTTTGTGCGGGCTGGCTTCGCCCACCCACCCCCACTCATAATATTTTTCAGGATGACGTACCCACCCATACCCATGCGTTATTCGACCTTAGACGTAAAAGAAATCCTGCAGAGTATTGAAATGTAGAAGACAATAACAGAATAAAAGTATTTTCATATTCCCCAAATGCTTGTAATATAAAATACATGGTTTTATATAATGATGCAGGGGACAAGTTGTTAGAGTGCGGCACAATATGTTATATGAAGCTTGTGGTGCATTGAACTAATGTGTTAACAAGCCACACAAGTCATTGTTCGATCTGTAATAATATATCATTCACGTGAGCGGGCTTTCGACTGTTGGGCTTCTTAGTCAGTGTTGCCGGCGTCTGAAAAGCTGTTCTCAGACATGGTGCTGGCGGCCGTAATGCATAAAATAGAGTTCGTTACTAGTGCCATGATCGAGAACGTCTTGATGCCCACGAGTCCCCACCACTTCAGGACGTCGAACTCCCCGTCCTCGTCACCGCACATCTTCTGTTCTTGCAGGCTGACCTTATGCGCCATGTAGGCCGTGAACTCTAGGCCGGCTCTGACTTGCAAGCTAGTAGGGGCAATGTTGGTGGCCATCTCAAGCTCATCATCATCTTTAGGCAAGTCATCGTAAACTGAGTAGGAGGCGGTGGTGTTTATCCGTGCCTTCTTAGCCGGCGGTGGCCTTATGCCATCGTCATCTTGATCGATGACTGAATTAAGGCCATGGACGTACTTGATCATATATGTCTTCAACTTCTCCTTGGCCTCGTCAACCCAATCAGCATTGATGTTCAACCCATGCAAACACATCTTCATGACCGGGTCGAGCATCGTCGCAACGACATGGACGGGCTGGAGCACGAACTTCTACTCGAAGATGGGTTGGATGATCTCCCTGAGGGTTTATCCACCATATTGAGTACCCACCCATACCCACCCATAAGTCTATGAGTATACACATACCCACCCATATCCATTGGGTATGGGTGGGTACGTGGGTGGGTGTGGATATAGGTGCCCAATGCAGGGCTCTGTTTTGTATGCTGGAATTCACAATGTTTTGGAGAAAAGTTTAGTAACACAATTCATATCTGTAGTAAATTTGATTATAAAAAAGAGGTTGTAGGAAAGTTCAAGACAATGAGACGGAATTGAGGAACATGGAGTTTGAGATGTTGATTGTCCCAATGCTTATAATTGGAGACAAAGATCCGTTGATAGTCCTTATGGTGTAGTTCTTCGAATATGGATGTATTATGTGAAATAAAAAGACATCCCCTATCATGTGATCTGGTGCATCCGAGTCTACAATCTACTTTTCAAATTTTGAATTAAATCTATTTACAACATACATTTTTAAGCTATTATGTCGGTGCTGATTTTAAATGTGGGAGAATTTGTTTGGAGTTGGTTAAGTACCTTTTTCAGTACATCAAATTGCTCTTGATTGAAAGAAGATAGTGTAGTAGATGGTGTTTGTTTTTTATCATAGTTGGTTGTGGAGAAATAATGACCTTGTTTTCTGGTTCACAATTAGTTGGTTTTTCATGTGGCTTCTAGTTGATTTCTTTTCTGCCTTGGGATAGTGATCGCATGGAGGATTTTTTTTTTTTGCATTATAAAATTTTCATTGGCAGTAAAGCAAGCGTCGAGCTTTTAAGATTGATTTAAGTACCTTGGTCATCCATCATGATTTTTTTATAACTTTTCCCAACATACTTCAGATAACACTTCCTGAATGCATGGAAGGGTTTCTTTTCAAATAACTTACCTCAAACTTCATTAAGATTTTATTTAGACCATGATGGAATTTTGATTTTATGCCTTTTTAGCTATTTTTTTGATATTTAGTTGCATCCCTTGTCTACTTCTTATGTCATTCTTTAAAAGTACCAATTTGCTGCCAATATCCACTAATAGTATTGTAATCATAGTTTAAAAAATTGGATCAGATTGGTCAGTTCGATCGGTTCAATCGTGAACTAGTTAGATGGTTGCGACAAATCTTAAAAGTCGGCTTCGCATCAAATCGGACAGAACCATCTAGAACCGTTGGTTCAACTGGTGAACTGTTGAACCGGTTCCGATTTTTCTAGCTTAAGTTTTTTTTTTTTTTTATATTTAAGTAATTAAATAAATTAATTTAATATAAAATCTAATATTAAACTTAATAATATATATATATATATATATATATTAATTTGTTATATAATTTATAGTATAAATTGTAACTAAATATGTAATATAAGTTATATGCTTATATGTAAATTAAATTTTGATTAAAGTCAAATTTAAAGATTGAAGAGATTACAATTTTAAATTATAGAATATATTGCATGTGCATGAATTCTATTTATTTTTAGCCACAAAATTATTTTGTTACATAATTATTATATTCATTTAAATCTCATCTAAATAATTTTGATATTTATTACGTAATCCGATTTAACCTAATCAAGCCATTGAACTTTGAATCTCTCATTCTTTTGGTTCGATGGCTGGTCTGGTTTTCACAGCCTTGATTATGATATTGAGTGACAGAGAGATAAATTGAATATTGTTAAGGGTGCCTTTGATTTAATGTAACTCGACTGTATTTTCATTATTTGAGTGCAATCTTTTGCAGATATGTGGAATATGAAATTTTGGTCAATTTTATCTTTCATGATACCGGTATATTACCAAGTTATTTTTAGATCTCCATGTCCTCAATTTTAGATATTGTTTATGAGGAGGAATGGTTGCACTAGTGAGGTAATTATCATTTCCTCTCCCTTTAATGAACATCATAGCTGATTGGACTTATTAGAGATAGTTTTACCAGTTTAGATTGTGCAAAATACTAATGTGTTGGAAAAGCTTTCATTATTCTTAATGTTGTTATAAATGATTGTTTTATGGTTGAAGGTGGCATCGGTGGAGAAGCTTCTATCGAATTTCTTTCTGTGCTCAACAATTATCATGGTTAAGATAAAGAAAGAACTTTGACAGTAAAGATGGATGGGAAAGTAAGAGAACTCATCTCCAATATCATTTTGAAATTAATGCATACAGGAGAAAGACTTGTAAAACAACATAAAGGAAAAGCCAATGAGAAAGATCGAGTGTACTTTAACTCACCCAAGGAAGGAAGGGTGAAGAAATTGGAAATAATAAATAATATTTGTTCCAGAATAAGATTCTCTCTATTTTAATTTTTTTATGATGTGAATAAAATTTGATCACTATATAACAATAACTTCAAGGTTTTTGCCAATTGGGCTAGCTGCACTCACGGGATGTAAAACAAGTTTAAGAAACAATATTTTAAGATTTCCATCAGCATATAATATTGTTTCTTCATTCTCGAAGAGGTAAATACATTTGTATGTAGAGTACATTACTAATTTAAATTTAATTTTTTATCAACTGTCATAATCACAATGTGGAAGGAGCTGGAAGTGGGGCTTTGGGAAGGCAAACAGTTAACTAGCTGAATTGATTTGGTAAGCAGAACATCTTAAAGACCTAACTGCCAGACTTTTTACCACGGGAGTTGCAATTAGTGAAATTCTTGATGCTGTGGAAAATTAACTTCCGGCCTTTTTAGTAGATATGCCTAATATTTTAAATAGCTTTAAGTTATTCCAGATTATGAGTGTGTTGAGCGTCGGAGTTGGGTCGCTTGACTATTGACTTCGTTAAATTGTTTGATTCATATCTTTTGGAGTCTCTTTTTCCCAAGTAACTCTACTTGTATGGACTGTGATGTCGCTTAGTGTTCCCTTCCATTGTGATTCTGTTTGACGCAAAGATAAAAATGGTGTAGAAGCTTATGAGTTTCTCCTATAAAATGAAGGTTTACTAAGTTCTCCATTTTATTACTGATTAAATAAAGCTTTGACTTACTGAATAGCAGTTCCGTTATTACTTCCCTGTTAAGCCTTGTCCATAACAGGCTATTTTACATAAGGGTAGTCAACATTTTTGCACCAAAACTTGAACAGATCTGTTCAATACTTTGCGGGGTGGTGATGCAGAATCTTTTTTTTCTACAGTTAGGTTATCATGGTTACATCTGATGAGATCAATCCTTTCTGGCAAGCTCAAGCTTCACCTAAGCTTGATGAATTATGATAGATTTATGACTTAATTAGGGTATAATAGTTCAGGAAATGTCATACCTGTCACATTGCATGTGTCATTTTGAGTTTTCTAATAGGTTTCATAAATTATTTTATGTTATTTCAAGATGCAATGGAAGGGACAACGTAAATGGCATGTCGATACTAGCATTTGCCGCACCTGATTTCTCATGCTTTTTGTGCAAGAAAAACATGATCGCCTACTTCAATCTTCCAGGATTATAATCCGAATAACATGCTATGCTGGAACTTTTGAAAATCCAGCATGCATTTATCTCTCTATTAACCCCTAAAAGAATAGACTAGAAGATGACACAACACTGAAACCGCAATGCAAGAACATATAAAGCATAGTAGCCAGGTTACTTTTGTCTGTATGTATTGTAAAGAAAGTAATATCATGTAAATTGCAGCAAATTTTAAAGAAAAGGAAGAAAATTTATGACCATTACAGCAAGTCATAATGTCACGACCCGGCCCGGATGCTCGATCTAACGAGGCGAGTACGAAAAGTCGGACGATAGTATATTTCCATCAATATAATAATAACTCATCATCAAAAACTTTTCTATTAACTGAAGAGCCACTAAACACAAAAATTTAATTTACCTGTTGTCATTTGCATGACGTCTTATGTAAATATGTTCTTCTCTTTCTGCCATTCTTTTCTTAGGAATTACCTGAAACATTTAAACTCGTGGTTTGAGTTTACTAAATAAACTCAGTGGGTAACTATTTAATAATCATTATTATTATTCTTTAATAGGCATCGTGTTATTTTTTAACATTAATTCATTCTTTTCAATAATTTATACCTCTCTAGATAATTTCTTCAAAACAATTTAAAACATTTTATAGCTTTAATGTTTCATTCATATTTCTTTTCTTTCCATTTGCTTTGCACAGGAGCACCGTCTCAAAGTACCCGAAGGTACAACCTTTTCCATTTGATTACCTTTTCCATTTCCATAGCCTTTTCTTTCCCTTTTTCGTGCAAGCGAGTACGCGTCCCCAGCCAGTACCATGAGGGGGTGAACTCCTGAAATATTCATATATATCTTTTTTCCTTTATTTTACATTTACCATAACATTTCTATTCTATTTCATATGTCGTTTCTTTTCAATATTTCTTTAATACATACGGTATTTTCTTTTCATTCATATGTTATTCAATTTATTTATTTATTATTGGAATAATAATTACAATTACTTAGTCAGTTAATCTTTCAACATTTCATACATTGTAGTCTTTAAATTAAAACTTTGAAAGCAGAAGAATAATGCTAAAATTTGAATTTCATAATTATAATTACCCACTTTGAACTTTGGCTTCAATATATTCCAATTTCAATTCTTGCAACGATCTTACTTGTCACAATCAGATCTCCCAGAAATTCTCTTATTAACTTTGATCCTTCACCTTGCACACAAGATTAGTTAAATTCTTTGTAATCCAATTGATATTAATATTAAAATTATTCAACATAGATAACAAGAGATGTATGAAAGAAATCACTTACAAAAGAGAATTATTCTGACCTAAAATCCTTCTTTGTTCTTTCCCAAATTTCTTTCTCTTTGCTTCAATTCTCTTCCTCTACCTTTAAGAAACATATTGTTCACTTTAACGAAGTAAACGAAAGAAATTTATACAAAAAATCCGGAAGAAAATTCTACATACCTTTTTCCTTCTTTTTCTCGACCGTTTCTCTCGTTCTCAAATCTCTTCCAAAATAACACTCTGATAATGATAAGAATGAAAAGGAATTGCTATTTCTTACCCTTGAAGATAATCATTTGCTAAAATTGGAGAAAAGAAAAACGTACCTTGCTCTCACGCACGAAGCCGTCGCCGCCCTCTCTGTTTCGCACGAATGAACTGTAGCGACCCTCTGTTGGGTCGCGGCTAATAATAGAAGGCTGGCCGGTTCAGTTGAACCGGCCAAGCCAAACCGGTTATTACACATAATGCTTAAGAATTTGTTCAATGTTGTGCAAAGGTATTTAAGAGGATGGTACGCTCAGAGAATAAAGAGTGAGGAAGCAAATATTGACATGGGATCCACCTAAATTACAGTGGTCAAGATTATGTCCAGTTTGTACCCAAAACGTGTCACTAGCAAGTTAATGGTGTCCAGGATGTGTATTTTGTTGAGAATAAAAGTGGCTATGCTGAAGGACAAGCGCTATGACATTTCAAATCCTTTCTTTTTTCTTTGTTTATGTGTATGTGTCTGATTTTGACATGCAGAACTGACAAGAATTTAATGATTTGCTGATATAATACATATTTGAAAACAATGTTTAAAATTGCGTATTCGGGTATTGAGGCGTTTTTCATTCGTGAGGCGAGTCGTAAGCCTCAAGGCGTTTTGAGGCGTAAGCCTCGAAATCAAAAGATTGCGTAAAGATAAAATGATAATTTTTTTATATACTAATGAGTGAATAATATAAAACATAAAAAAAACATAAGATATGAAATGAAATCAAAATATCCCAATAATAAGACAACATGAAATATAGTTCAACTCAAAATTCTATCTTTCCCAAATCCCAGTATTCTTTTCATTAACATATAATTCAAATTTCCAAAAATAAATAGCACTGACATATCACATAAGAACTCATAAGTCATCAGCACTATCATCACTAAGGGGTTATTCATTTGAATCATCATTATGAAGAACTGCTCTCTCTCTTCCTCCTCTTCTATAGAGTCCAATGTCGGGCATTTACTTCAAGATTTATGTAAGTTTTAATATATATAGCGAGAGGCGTAAGCCTCATGCCAGTGAGGCGAGGCAGGCCTCAACCAAGTTGAGGTGCAAGCCTCATAAAAAAAACTCGAGGCATAAGCATCGAGGCATTTTTTACTAGAATTGCGCAAAGGCGGGCCTCAAGGCGAGCCTCATATTGCGCAATTTTAAACCATGTTTGAAAATCAATGTTGACCTTAATTTATGTTTCAAGTATGTTTTGTTTTATCTGATGCTAAGACAGCTTGTTTATTTATCCTTGTGCTATCATTTGCAGCGTGTTTCTATTGGTCCTTTCTGTACAGTTGGTCCGGAGGTTCAGATTGGAAAAGCTTGCCAGTTACACGCTGGGAGCCATGTAACTGGGAATACTGTATTAGGCGACAATTGCACTGTACTGAGGTGAGTTCTTGGAAGCTTAGTAGTTGTCGATGAAAGTACAGTTTTGTTGACTGATATGTGTTATCTTGGTTTCAATTGTGACACTTGCAACGGTTATTCATGCAAACTGTGTCATAAAATAGAGTAATTCTATGTAAGGCAGATTCTCACCTGCTATAACTTAAGTTGCGTTGCTCTCTCTCATCTTATGATGAGGTCGCATGGGGTGGGTGCTGAACTCCCTTGAGGCGAATCACATTTAACTATCTTAATGCTAATGGTGAACTCCCTTGAGGCGAAACTCAGTTAATTATCTTTATGCTACTAACTTCATTATTAACTTTTACCAAAAAGCTGGGTTTTTATTTTGGTTAAAAATTATCAAATTTAGGGGTTTATTATCCCCTTATTGAATTTGTACGACTATCTAGAGCTTTATGTTTCTATCTCTAAAACAGCTTTTGGAACTGGTACGCAATTTACTTGAAAAATGGAATTCTTTTTCTGATTTTATGTTTTATTTTTCTCATGGCGGAAATTGAAATGTTAGACAGTGGTGCAATAGTTGGTGCTGATTTACCAGGCCGAACAATCATTGGATGTAACAATGTCATTGGATATCATGCAGTTGTTGGTGTGAAGTGCCAGGATTTGAAATACAAGGTTGGTTAACATTAAGCTGTTAAGATATCACCTGTTCTGTCTGTTTTCCTGTTTTAGTTTTTGTTTCTTCACCTTTTCTTGTCCTGTTTCTTTTGCAATTGGAAATATCCTTTGGTAACATATTTGTGATCCTTGAATCAAATTTATGTAACTGTGTTTAGCTGTGTTTTTTTCTCAAAAATAAAACAATATTCTACATGTGTAATGTTTGAAAGCTTGACATAGATTGCTTCCTGTTGGAGAATTTTTGTCCTCAAACGGATTGCATACTTTATGATTGAGTACGACATAAAAATGATGATGTATTACCTTGAAGGGTAAAAATATCATTTCCTTATGGACTCAATGATAAAATTTACAATTTTAAACAGAGATTCCCCCATTCAATGTTTGATTGAATGGAGTTTATTTATTTCTGGGGTACAGACATCCCATAGGGGCAAGCCCCTATGGTTTGATGCTTGAGAAATTTTTTGATTAAATTAGTGGTCTTCTTTTCTTTTGAAAGCCATTTTAGACATTGGCTAAATTTGATTTTTTAGAATCCATGAAAGTCCATTTCAAATGTTGGAGAACTCCGTTTCATTCCATGGCTTTGGCTAGAAGGAGAGCCAATGGTATTGAATCCATGAAGCAACCTGATGGATCTGTTGTAACAGAACATAGGGAGATTTTGAATGTCATTTACGGTTTCTTTTAGCAGAAATGGCATGGGCAAGGCATTGTTGAAGATGGATGGCCTTCCCTTGAATCCCAAAGGAATTGTTTGGCACAATTTGCTGGAGTACTTGGTGGTGAGGTCACAAAAGAGAAAATATAGGATGTTGCGAGTTCATTTGGCCAAAACATAGCACCTGGTAGGGATGGGGTCACAGCCTCTTTCTTCAATTTCTTTTGGGAGATAGTTGGGGAGCAAGTCATGAGGGCTTGTTTGGAATTCTTTGCCAGTGGTATTATGGATCCAATTTGGAAGGAAACGGTTGTAGTGTTAGTGCCTAAAGTCATGAATCTGGATCACCCTTTCAAATTCAAGCCAATTAGCCTTTGCCAAACAATCTATAAGATTGTTGCAAAGGTACTAGTTAGCAGGATCAAAGAGGTGTTGCCAAAGCTAATTTCTGAAGAACAAGCAGCATTTGTACCGGACCGTTCAATTTCAAACCACTGCTTACTTAGTTAGGAGTTGATGAATAGATTCAAAGTATCCAAATCAACTTTGGGTTTTTTGGCTTTGAAAGTAGACATGGAGCAAACATACGACAAGATGAGTTGGAAGACCTTGGAGCTTGTTCTCAGCCGTATTGGTTTCCCTCCTAGGTTCAGTTCTTGAGTGCTAAGCTGTGTTCAAAATCCAAAGTTCTCAATCCTTATAAATAGACAGCTAATAGAGGGGATTACAACAAATTGTGGGTTCCGCCAAGGGTTCCCATTGTCACCCTTTTTGTTCATTCTCTGTTCTGCGTTGCTGTTTTCCACTTTCATCAGAACTTCAAAGAGTTGGGTGTGCCAATCCGTGCGGGGGGACCTCCTGTCTCCCACCACCTTTATGCAAACGATATTTTAATTTTTGCAGGTGCCTCTATTCCAAATGTGAGGAAGATTACATCCATTTTGGAGGACTATTGCTCGTGGATGTTGACAAATATTTTCGCACCGACTTGACCCCGATCGAGCCCGACTAGGCTCGATCGCGCTCGATCGACTCGATCGATCGACGTCGAGACAAAATCGACTCAAATTAAACTCCAATTTAATTAAATTAAATCAATTTAATTAAATTAAAATTAAATCAAATCAATTAAAACCCAATCGAACCTCGTCGAGCGTCGTCGAACCCAATTCGACGCTATTCGGCATCAATCGGAGTTCAATTTCGCAAAATTGACTCAATTGAACAAAATCGGACCCAAATCGACTCAA